>NW_026853369.1:0-20535 GCF_026571515.1 Ruditapes philippinarum
TAGGGAATATAGTGAAGTAGAATCAATTATGATGCAATATGTTGAAAAAAGACTATAAATACATGTACGGTTTTGAAAAAAATAGAACCATAAACTTTTTAAGAGGGACCATTAATATGTTGAAATAGGCCATAAATAGGTTGAAATAGTTCATAACATATGATGAAATATGTTGAAATTTACTATAAATACATATATGTTTCATAAATATCGTTGAATATACTTAATATGTTTAAAATAGACCATACATATGTTAAATATGTTGAAATATACCATCAAATAAATTATATATATATATATGTTGAAATGGACTATTAACATGTTGAAAAGATCATAGAAATGTTGAGAGATTGTTATAATTAGGAAAGGCCCTAACATGTTTGAAAATGACTATAAATATGTTAACATTACCATTATTATTTTGTAATAGACTGTTATGTGTTTAAAATGGGTTATAAAATTTTTAAAAATTGGGACCATATATGGGTCCCGACAGTCAGTGTTGTATCACTTTTCCCGGGAAAAATTTCGGTAACCAGTATTTAAATTTCTTACTTTTTATAAATGGTATACAGAAAAATTAAAACAACGGTAAATTTTTAAAATTTTAAAGCATTTGAAAAATGGAATATTCTGCCAAATTGCAAGTACATGTATGCCATTTTAAAAAGTTTTGTTTTTTTTAATTAAGCTGAACCCCACATTTAAAAATTTTTTAACACAGTAAATTTTTCCCGCCCTTTAAAAAGCGAAACATTTTTTAAAAAACTTTGTTATCATGCATGATTTAAACTGAAAAAATATATTTTTATTCCTCATTGTTTTGTTTTACTTTGGGACTTCCACATCTTTTGGAAAAAAAAAAATTTTTTTTAATTTAGTAAAAAGATAAAACGATAATCTGTGCGATTTTTTTTAAATTCTCACTCCATCTTCGAAATGCATTTGCACCACGTGATGGTTCAAATAGAAAATCATGAAATCCAATCTTGTCCATTAAGCCCTCGTTTCATTTACACCCAGTCCTTATCCAAGTCTATATCAAAAGCGCCTCGTTTTCATTTTTCCCAGGAAGTCCTGTACGCTCCTATCGAATCCTTTTCCGCACCCTATCTATTCTTCGTTTTCATTTCACAAACTAAGTTTCAAAATTTCTAAATCAAATCCTTATTGTAATTGAAGTGTCCAAAAAGTCAAAAATGATTCCATTGGAACTGTTTGTTTATAATAAATGTTTTTCAAAATATTTTTAGATAAGAAAGCTTCTTTCGATTCTTTTTTTTTCGGATTTTAGGTTTCTTTTGTTATGTTTTCCAAAAGGTGTTGCAAATTTGTTTAGTCGGGTATTTCGTATCAACAAAAACGTTGTCATTTACAAAACTTTAACTTAAAAGGGTTTGATTAGAATAAACTTCAATTACCTAAACTGTTTTCTTTTTATATTTATGTGCCCAAAACTATTTATATTATTCATAACTTTTTGTTGGGATTTTTCCTTCTTTTTTTCATTCAGAAAAATATACATAAAACACTTCAAATGTAATTGGTACATAACTATGATACGAGCATCTAAATGCATGAAACAACACCGGCACGGGAACGTCTGTCTACTGCGCTATACAAGCTTTGTGTTTCATCTTATTGAGGCTTCAGGTGTTGCCATATTAGGCTCAAGTTTATCTACCCGGGGACAGTACTTCAGAAAACAATGCCCCCAGGATAATAATTTGAAAACAACGTTTGCAAAATTAAATTGAATTCTGTCATTAACATATAATGAAAAAGTAGAAAAAATTTTTAAAAAACTTAAAAATTTTCAAAGAAATTATTTATCACCCTTTTTAAAAAAATAACTGAAAACCCCGGTTTTACTTTTAACATTTTTGTATATAAACTAATGCAAAAATTTTTCCCTTGAAAAAATTTGGGCCCCATATCCAAAAAAAGGACAAAGCCAATTTCAAAAAATCTCCCAAAAGGGAACCGGACTTTTCTTTTGTTTTTCCCCCTCATAAGAAAAGGATTTTTTAAAAATGCTTTTGTATGTGGACGAAACAGTAAACTTTTTTTCAAAAAATGTCCTCGTTTCCAGGGAATGGGGTCCCCCATAGTCAAAACTTTTAATATGGATGAAACAAAAATTTGAATTTTTTGGTCCAGTTTATAAAATCCTAATAGGAGAAAAAAAATAATTTAGGGGGTGAAAATAAACCCATTTATAAAAAAGGCCCCCTCGAATCAACCTTTTTAAAAGCAAAACTCTTACCCCTTGCAATTTTTTAGGGGGGTTATTCAAAACAGACTTTTTTTTAAAAAACCTACAATCATCCCCCCTTTTTAACCTTTCCCCATTTTTTCAGGAGGTCACTACAATCAAAAATTTAAGGGGCGAAACAGTTACACCCCTTTTGGGACCTTTTACGCAAATTTTTAAAAAGGGGGGGTCGCCTTACCTACAATTTTTAGTTTGACAGAAAACCCCCCTTTTAAAAAACGTACCCTTTTTGCAATGCTATCAGGCGGGGTAAGTCAAATAAAACGGGGGTGCAACAGCTACCTCCCCTTTGAACTTTTTCCACCTTTTTTGCAATTCATAAAAGGGGGCACTCTAATAAAACTCCTTTTTTTGTGCAATAGTTACCTCCATTTGAAAACCTTTTCGCCTTTTCAATTTTCAGGGAGGGAAGTCACTCGATTTTAACCCTTTCCCCTTTTAACGCACCAGATACCTCCCTTTGAATGCTAACCCATTTGCGAACGTAATCAGGAGAGTTCACTCTAATGCGTCTCTTTCTTTGATCGCACCAGACCTCCATTTGAAACGCTTATGCCATTTGCAATGTAATCAGGGAGAGGTCATCCTAATCGACTCTTTTTTAGTACACCAGTTTACTTCCCTTTGGACGCTTACGCCATTTGCAATGTGTATCAGGGGATGTTACTCTATTCGAAACTCGTTTTTTTGAGCGGCACCTGTTACCTTCATTTGAACGCTTACGCTCTCTCTATTTTTTATTGGTCTTAAGGCGTCTGGAAACGAAATATCTACATCATTATAAGTTCTTAGACTTTCAAGTTAATGATATACTATGCTTAAATTTTATATTAAATTTTTTTATAATATTGCTACAAAGTCTCTTTATAAAATTACAACGTATTGACTAACACAAAGTGTGTTAGCCTAAATCCTTTTTTGGGCCAGATTTTTTAAAATTTCAAAAAATAAAGGCCCCCAAATTTTCCTTTGCCCGGGAATTTGACCCAAAGCACTTCTCATTTTATAATTTTTTTGACCCTTGCATATCTGGTTTAAATAAGAAAAATTGCTTTTCAATCAATGGAAAAAATTTTTTCAGAAAATTGGGGTTAAAAATTCCTTTAAAATAAAAATCAATACAGCGTCAGCTTCTTAAACTTAAATACGTATATTTATAAAATAAGAAAATAATAAATAATTAAAAAAAACAGCATTTTGACAAAGGATCGATCAAAATTAAAACAGATCAATACATATCACAAAACTATACTTCTTTAGCACGTCTTAATTACCGAACGACAAAAAATCACGAAAGGGAGAGTCTTTTCTTTTCAGACAATAGTCTGAACCACTTCAAATGACGATATAATGAGGTTTTAACGATATTTTGCACGTGCCATCAGAAGTTCTCTACATCTCTTTGTTCGTGAATGAATAAGTTAATCATCGACTAAGTTTTGAAGTGATCACTCGACTGATTCCGATATGATAGTATGGAAATAGTATTCTATGTTAGTTTTAAAGCAGCATGCCTCCAGATTCATGTTAAATTTCAAAATTTTTAAGTATTTAAAAGTTTTTAAAAGTAAGACATTGTCAAGTGAACAAAGAGAGTATTTTCTTTTCCAATTACGAACGGCAATAAACAAAGAAAGAGGTCAAAATATGCAAAAAGTAGCCCTTCCTGCGATAGACGCGCAGTAGAAATATCATGAATACTGAAAATCAGGCATGTAGAATGTAAATAACTGCTTGAATCTTGAATATTTTTACTATTTCTGAAATCTTAATTCAATTTCTCAAGTTTGGTTTTCCTGAACAAGTCTGGTTCATCTGGAGGCAGACTGCTTTAATGTTGTCAAGCTGTACTGATACTGTACACCAATTATGACTAAACATTACGTTTCTCTCTTCGTCAACTGTTCTGACACACGTATTATTTATAAACGAGGTATAGTTAGGACACATTATGCCTTAGAATTCCGTCTCTTAAAAAAATAGAAATCGGCGAAAATGTATTGAATAATGTTTTAAAAGCCGATTTAGGGCATATAAGATGTTTAATAGCTGAAGAGAGTAGCGCTGAATGTGCAGTGGTAGTATTTGACTTCCATACAAAATACCTATTTACAATAATTACAGCAATTGCCATTAGTGCAAAGCAAGGGCCATCAGTGATGACATGTGTCGCCTTATGATAGCCATAACTTGGCACCTGAAAACCTGTGTAATATTTAAAATCATGAACGGGTAAAAACTCTGACAAAAATCAATGAACCAAAAATTGTTGATGAGATGTACAACAAGACATGGTAATGATCATTCCCCTAAAGTTGTCATGAAATTGCACCAGCAGTTTCTGAGGAGTAGTCTAGACAAACGTCTGTGTAGCTGGCCACACAAAAACACCTTTTTTTATTCTAGGGCAATATAACTCAGTCAAAAATCATTCAAGCGAAAAACTTGTGTATTATGCACAAGTACTTGATCTACCAATTAATACTGTAAAGTTTCAATGAAATTGCATAAATGGTATATGAGGAGTAGTCCAGACAAACTTCTGTATAGCTGGCAACACAAAAACACCTTTTTTATGCTAGGGCAATAACTCAGTCAAAAATCATTCAAGCGAAAAACTTGTGTATTATGCACAAGTGCTTGATCTACCAATTAATACTGTAATGTTTCAATGAGATTGCATAAATGGTATATGAGGAGTAGTCCGACAAACTCTTTTATTTCAAGGGCCATTACAAGGCTAAAATCATTCAAGCGGAAAACCCGTGTAATATGCGCAAGTGCTTGACCTACCAATCAATCCTGTAAAATTTCATTGAAATTGCATAAGTGGTATATGAGAAGTAGTCCTGACAATCTTTAAAAAAAAAAATTAAAGGGCCACTCTGACAAAATTCATTGAACCATAATAAGGCGATGATATGCACAACTAAACTTGGTACTGATCATTCCTGTAAAGTTTTGATGAAATTGCACCAATAGTTTTGAGAATTAGTCCAAACAAGCTTTGGTGTATCTGGCAACACACACACACACACACACACACACACACAAAAACAAGTTTTTATTAAAGAGCCATAACTTGGCCAAAAATCATTAAACCGGCAAACCCGTGCAACATGCGCTAGGACTTGAGCTACAGATCAATCATGTAAAATTTTATTGAAATTGCTTTAGTAGTATAAGAGGAGTAGTCCGGACAAACTTTAAAAATAAAAATAATGAAAGTGCCATAACTCGGACAAAAATCATTGAACCGGAAAATGCTGAACTAGCCTTGATACTGATCATTCCTGTAAAGTTTGGATGAAATTGCCCTAGTAGTTTATGAGGATAATTCCGGACAAATATAGTGACAGATGGACGGACAGACAGACAGACGGCGGGGAAGTGATCCCTATATGTCGCCACTACTCCGTAGAGGCGACATAAAAAAACAAAGTTCACACAGATGGCAAATGTGTATTTTGGAAACTGTAACAAGAATCAAAAATAAAAAGGTTTTGGAAAATTGAAATTATAGCATTTTTGAGGCATCATGGGCCTTTAAAAACGTCCTTGTATTGCGGAGATAATTCTACATTTACGGCACGAAGTCAAACAAAAAAAATTCGACAAGAAAGGTAAAATTAAATTCTTTTGAATGCTTTAAACATTTGAAATATTGAAACAAATATAAATTTACAAGGCCTATCATTACATGTGCATGGTTGGACACAAGGTATACCTTGGAACGTCATTTGTAATCGTAAATAAGTATGGCGTTATGCTTACTTCAAGTCTGTTTCACTTTCCAGGTTGACTTGACAATTCTTGTTTTTTATGTGTTAGAAAAGACTTGGGCTGTATTGATATAGTATAATGTATTGAAGTCACAATACTAGGATGAGAAAAATGAGATCGGAACGCTCGGAATACAGTTCCGCGGCTTAACCAATTGATCTATCCGGCCGATAATACATTTTCACGCTTAAAATTTAAGTGAACAGTTTAAAGAGTGATATACTCCCCCGATAAATGGAATTCGTCCTCGAATTTATTAGATTAACACAGCAATTTGAATTAAATTCGGAGCTATATGCTGTCATGGCCTATGTTGGGCGCGTAATGTCACAACATAAGAAAAATATGCAGCCTGAACGGGACTCGAAATAGGGACCCTCGAAAAAAAAACGTTCTAAGGCTCTAGGGACTGATCATTGGCCATTAATAGGGTCTCCCCAAAAAGTAAACATCTAAACCGTTAAAAAATTATCGGAAAACTAGACTATTATCGTTTGGAAAGCTGCCCGGATAACTGGGGTCGGGGTTTCATTCGGTGACTTCTCCCTTTAAATCGGGAAGGTAGATTTTATACCTACCATCATCTTCCAAAAAATGAACGAGAAAAAATCAACAACTGAAGGAAACATTCATATGTTTCAACTTAAAATAAAGAATGATAAGAATTCTAATCAAGATGAGACTCAATCATTTTACTTACCGCCAAATCTAATTCGCATATTGTTTCATTCTTGGCTCACGACTTGATTTATTATTCACTTATTTCAACAGAAAAAAAGAAAGATAATTCTCTCTAAAACATCGATGTTCTATGATTGCTCCGTTGTGAGGATATGCGAATTCTTCTCTAGATAAACTAATACAAATTACAGGTAAATCAATTACAGTTAAAGAAACAATTTAAATCGAATTAACAAGACATAATAAAATGAGACCAGATCTGTTAAAGCACATTTTATTCAACAAGCAATCAGATCAAACTATCAATACGCAGAGAAATTTGCGTGGGTGAAACACACAGAACTAGTATTGTGCTTAACAAAAATATATTTAGAAAAAGGGGTTACAAACGGCAAATAATTAACAAAAGGGTTAGGCTTTTAATCAAAGACGGCACAAATTATATTTAGCGATCATGTCGAGTGAAATTAACATCCGTGGAAATACTCGGACTTCTTAAATCCCTCGTCCACCGTGTTCGGGCTTAAAATGTGTCACTTGTCATTTTGTATTGTATATATTGCAAAAATGTAAGATTGTCTTGATTTTTTGTGTATGTATGTTTGTATATACTGATTTGCCGATAAAATTTGAATTTATGAATTATTCATAATAATAGTATTGAGGTGTTCAGTTAATACTATAAAAAATACACAATATTTGCCAAGCAGATTTTATTGACACCAAAAAAACAATATAACATAATGAAAATTCAAATAAAAATTAAGCATATTGTTACAAAAGCTGTTAATAAACAATGGTGTTGAAAAAATGAAATCACTTTTTATTTCTTTTTCCTTGCTATGAACAAAATCAAATCACCATATATGCGAAGTACGAAACTCCTTTATTTGGCGCCATCATTAGAAAAATAGTTTTGAAATTAGGAACGAGCAAAGTATGGTAAATTGCATATCGAAAAGAACAACAATAAATAAGACACAACAAACCCCGCACTCACCACCCTCCCTGGACTTACCCCACCCCAAACAAAAATACAAACAAAAACACACAAAATAAAACAACAAATACAACAACCTACAGGTGGTATAACAATTGCTTTTGATAATTTAGTCTATTTTCAAAAGAAACTTTGCAAATGCAACACGTCTTGCGCCATGTAGCATCGGTGTAAGCAGGTTTCATTCTTCAGTACTAAAGTCATGATGGAGTGTTATCTCTTATAATTTAATACTTTTTTCAGACGAAGTTACTTATGAACAGCGATGCAATAAAAATATATTCTAAATAAAAACAATATTTTTTGGTTGCAAAAAAAAAGGGTTGATACATACATGGTTTTGCAATATTCTACGAAAATTTATATTATCCTTATATCTAAATGTCAATTTTTATTCATTGTTGAAACAACAGGACATTTGAATTTAAAAGAAAAATCAAGAACCTTACATGCCTTAATGCAATGACAATACCATTCTAACAGGGCTTCAATAAGACTACAATATAAAAACTTTCGAGACAAATTTCGTTCTTCAGACTTTTACGTTTGGTCTGAATCAGCAATGGTTATCCGATCCAAATTTTCGTTTTCATTACTTGCTTGATTTCTGATATTTTTGTCATCATGCTTTTCCTTGATACCGTTGGTCTTTATTTTACACATTTTTTGTAGTTTTGACAGAAATCGCCCACCATTAAATGCTATAAATAAGAAAATTCCTTGTCCCCCAATCAGAACAATAAAACTATAATCTAGAAAATCAGAGGAAAAATATTCGTTTAGAAAACCAAACAGCCATGCTATTCCAGTAAGCAATAATAGCCTAAAATAGACTGTGACGTATTTCACATCACGTGATTTCCTTCCTACCATTGTTGATGTGGATGTTATTGTATAAATAATATAGAGATATACAAAACAGTTGACTAAAACTGTGCAGAATATAGGGAGTGCGAAAAGCAGCAATCGCATTAAGGCTTCGTCGATATAGCAGAGGCTACGTCCGTACCCGATTGTGCACCTTTCTAACTTAGAATATGTAACATTTACACCAACAAACAAAGCAGAGAGGCCATAAACAGAAAGTAATGCCTTAACCAACCCGGATTTATTTGTTTCGATCTCATCCTTTACAGTTTGTAATTTTGCAGCAACCAAAATGCAAAAAGCATTTAAAAAGAAAACAGCAGACAGCCAGAAAAAATGTGCCATAGCTCCAATAAAAGCACATACAGGAAAAGGTAGAGATGTTCTCTCGACCCCGAATTGAAATATAACCTGGGCAAATAATAAATTGCTTAAAGCTATTCTAAACACTTTGCTGGGTAAAGACCGTGTGTTTGCCGATATGGAATATGTCACAATGCATATTGTTAAACATATTATTGAGAGGATTGATAATATGAGGGTGACAAGTCCTTTTACCTGATAACTTTTATTTGTAGCAGGCAATTTCAAATTTAACGACATATAGGTTTCATAGCATAAGAAATAAAACTTTTGAGGCTCGTTGTTAATATAATATTCTCTAGATATAAAACCAACAGTTGCATTTGACCTCTGATGACTTTCACCATTTTGCTGATTTTCCGTCCATAAAGCATTTTGCGATAAAATGGAAGTGAATTCAGTTTCAAGCAAAAAAATGTATGGGCACGGCAAAGCCTCTGTCGGCGTGAAATAGAAACCAGAATATTGATCAAAGATATACAAATGATCTGTTTTAGTGTACGATATTATATCGTATAACAATATTCCTGGAACTAATGAAACGTTTGGATTATCTGATGTAAACGGAATGTTACCTATTATTGTATAATTTTGGACAGACATATTAAATATAGGAAATGGTTCACTCTCAACACCAGAAAAAGAATCAGCAAAAAATGTGTCGCCAGAAAAGATACCATGTAAGATATTTGTGCCACAACTACTGGTCCTGACAAAGTCTACATCTACAACTATGTAGTCAAGGACTCTTTTCAATTTGGAAATGTAGTAAGTTTGTTTGAAAGTTAAATATTTGCATTGTGTCAAGTTTGTTATTCGTATGAAGTCTTCTACCGCTAGTTTAAACTTGGTTTCCCAGTCGGATAATTCCATTGCATTCACAATTTGCCGGATATGTATCATAAACGAGAGAGTCAGAGTTGGTTTCACAGGTAAAACAGCTGGTGTTGTGCAAGTCCCGGATTTTGTGACATTTGGAAACGGACATTTTAGTTGCCTACACTTGTCCTAGAACGGGAAATCATATAAAATTACGATTAGAATAAGAAATGTATACATTCATAATGGTCATTATTTGAACTGACAATCTATCCGTCCCTTATCTTTCTAATTATCTTATTTGCATGTGTTTCTAACTGATTGTTTGCCTTTATGGTGCTTTAAATTTACCTTATGAAATGTTACTTACAGAAAAAAAGGCGCGGCTTTGTGAATTTAAAAACGAATTGGTCTACAAAGAGCACTCTATCCATAAGTATTAGAAATATTGATGAAAATAATAAAATGAATCATTTGGATACTTTTACATGTATACATTTTTGTAACTTGAATAATATGTTGATACAGTTCTGAGTGATTTAGAATAAACATTTATATGATGAATAATAATATTTTGTGCTAGAACATTTTTATCTGCTATACAAATATATGTTATATTTGGTCATAATTCTCATACAACAACAACTTCCATATCTTTTTTTCCGTGGTTTGTTCCAATGTCTAATACTAGATACTAGCAAAAGTTTTTTTTTTTTTTTTGTTTTTTTTTTTAAATCTATACAATGTAGATTATATTCAAATAATCATTCAATTTTCATATAATAAGTAAAACAATTATGTATGATTTTATGTTATTAGCAAAAGTAATTATTCGTCGTTATTACTAGTTTTATGTTATATTATGATATTAGCTTAATAATATTAGAAATGTGTAAAAGACAAGAATTGTCAGATGTTGGTAACAGCAGGAGTTCTATAATTATTTCATACTTACAAAAATTGGATCTCTTATTTCATTTTCATCACATCTTTTGCTAGGATCAATGTCTGTTGAATGGTCGTCATCATCAACATCCCAATATGCATTTAGATTGAGATTTAGTATGTAACTGAGCGGGGTTACGGTAAACATGTCACCTGGCAAATAACATTCTTCAAAATATGTGTAATTTTCTGGAACGTTGCAAAAATGGCAGAACACATTCTTTGACAAAAGCGTGTGTGTTTTGGTCTGATAGAATTTCGACACTGAAATAAATTCAATATTATTATTGAGAAAGAATAGTCATTTGTTTTGACGTTTTCAAAGAATATGTATGTAATGAGCAAAATATACTTAGTGTAGTGTATCGTAAAACGTTTGGAATTCCTGCAACTGTGTTGAGTCAAACGGAACGCCTCGACCAGTAAAATATCGAACTAAACACCGATTGAAAGTAGTTCTTTCGCGTGGTTTTCAACAAAAAGATGTGTTAACTGTTCTCATAATATATAACAAATGAATATATTTGACAAGATAAAGTCTATTTCGGTAAAATAATGATTGAAAATATAGTTGACAATTAAAAATCGTTTTAAAACGCACACTGATGTACAATATATCGTCGGAACCCACGGTACACATTCCGTATATACTACATTTAATAAACATCGTCGGAACCAAGGGTACACATTCCGTATATACTACATTAAATAAACATCGTCTGAACCCACGGTACACATTCCGTATAAACTACATTTAATAAACATCGTCTGAACCCACGGTACACATTCCGTATAAACTACATTTAATAAACATCGTCGGAACCCACGGTACACATTCCGTATAAACTACATTAAATAAACATCGTCGGAACCCACGGTACACATTCCGTAAAAACTACATTTAATAAATATCATCTGAACCCACGGTACACATACCGTATAAACTACATTTAATAAACATCGTCTGAACCCACGATACACATTCCGTATATACTACATTTAATAAACATCGTCGGAACCTAGGGTACACATTCCGTTTGTACTACATTTAATATACATCGTCGAAACCCACGGTACACATTGCGTATATACTGCATTTAATAAACATCCTCGAAAACCACGGTACATATTCCGTATATACTACATTTATAAACATCGTCGGAACCCACGGTACACATTCCGTATATACTACATAAAATATTTACCGATACATGTGTACAGTAAATAGCCTGGGTTACCGAGGATGGTATATTACACTACCACCATTAATAATGATTCCACAACTATTATCATAATAGTTATTATTAATTAACTTTTCAATATTAGGCACGTTTACACTTTAAACGTAAGGCTAATATGAAGTTCACCACAATATTATGAGCATAAAACAAGACCATTGTGCAAAAAGTAAGGCCTTTATGGGAAAACTTTGTATAATGAGATTGGCGAAGTTTGATTGGCTCCCCAGCTCGGCCATGATGAATCTGCTTTGTTTTTCATTTTTTTTTTTTTTTTTTTTTTTTTTTGTCTTTTTTTTCATTGAAAAAAAGGTCACCATTTCGAATAGCTGCAAGGTAGGGGTTTTTTTTTAATAAAATTGTCCATAATTAAGCTTTTCCATAATGACCTTGTTATTTGCCTTAAGGCTGTCACATTAGCCTTTGACCTCAAGCTAATATGACAGTCTTCAGCCCAATAACAAGGCCAGTATGAAAACACAATCATTAACATTATAGTAATACACAACGAACCCATATTGTTGTCACACAACTGTAATAGTTCAATGTCGTCAACTAATTCACACTGGTCAATGTATGAGACTGTTTGGCTACATCTTATCTTTGAAACATCAATAGCATCTGGTGCTTCGGAGAAAATTGTACAATTTTCTATTGCGTAGGAAAACATTTCTTTTCCCTTTAAGCCTAATGACACCAGATCATCTGGACAATCTCTTGTAGAAAATTTCCATCTGAAATAAACGAAGACATACACATTATTACATTAGTTATATAATAATATTAAATAAATATTTCTAAACAATTTCACTAAGGAGCAAATAGTAAGTTTAAAAAAGATATCTGTATATCCATGTAAGCATTTGTCTTTGTCAAATATAAGCTAATGGTTTCAGCTATCTTTATATTCATTTATATGCATGTACTTGCACACGACAAATATGTTAACGTTTGAATGAGTGTCCTCTAGCCCTCTCTTATAGATTTACAAGGACTGTTTTGAACATGATGACAAACGTGTCTAAATTTATAACAGTAAAAATAGTATCTACCATTTTGCTGAACACAGGAGTGTGACCAATTTGATGGTCGATCAATCGATTTTTTGATCACATTTATAAATGCAAGTTTGATCACAAGTATGCATTAAAGTATCAAAATATTCAAGGACAAAAGCTTTTTTTAAAAAAAAATATATTCCAAATAATAAAGAATACTAATTGCCTAATAATATCAGTAATGCCATGGCATCTAGCGCAATCTTCATTCCAGAAAATCGCAAGACCGTCTTTACTTGAAACTATGACAATATCCTCAGGTCGTGTTGTTCCGTCAATAGTTGATTCACACGAGAGTTTCTCGCCGTTATCATTTGGGCAGAATGTCACCATTCTATAACTAAGAGCTTCTTTTTTACCTGGTTTAATATCAGTGGAATTACATGTGATATAGTCGACTATGTCTAATTTATATGTTTCTGTCGATATCAATGCATCGATGCAGCAATTTTGACGTACGAAGCAGTTCGGGCTGCAGGAACACTGCGGACAACATGGTCCGTACAGCTTTGAATGGAAAGTGTAGTTTCGTTGTGCAGGTTTAGTGCAGAAGTCTGTAAATGGGCAAGTCTCAAATACTTGCTCCTTATATTTTTCCATATCGAATCCTACGATATCCGAAAAACTTTGTAATTTAGAAGATTTTGAAAAGTGATTTCCTGCAAATGAAATGATCTGCAAAGCAGCAATTAAACGAAAGAAAGACAACATCCTGCATGGTCTTAACATACCCGTCAATAACAAGTTTCAAAGCAGTGTGGCATTTATATTTCACGAATTCGTTGGGTTTTTTTTCGTTATCTCATGCAAAATGTAAGATGAACAAAAAGATGTACTTAGTTCAAACGATGAAAGAGTCTTTTGATGAAAGTTGAGTCTTCAGATAAAATACAGACGTTACAAAATGCATTGTCACGCGGAGTTAAATTTCACCAACAGGAATTCAAGAAAGAAATGAATGTTAGCAAAGGGTAATAAACAACTTATACACATTGAGATAACTTCATTTTTATGACAAATATTGTTTTGCTCAATGCTTTATTTCGCTATATATTACGCTAATAATTTGTAACTAGTGTACATATGACAAAAATGTTATTAAAGGGACTCCACTAAGTTTTTTTTGACGTGAAGGGACCGAAATTATTTTTTTCAAGATTTTTGTATAACTAAATGTATGTCTTGACCAATAACTGAAGTACAAAATTTCAGATAATTCGCTCACTCCGTT
Source organism: Ruditapes philippinarum (assembly GCF_026571515.1). Lineage (NCBI taxonomy): Eukaryota > Metazoa > Mollusca > Bivalvia > Venerida > Veneridae > Ruditapes > Ruditapes philippinarum. The sequence goes on from NW_026853369.1 coordinate 14,261, forward strand.
TCTATGAAATAATCAATTTCTTGACCAAATTGGCCTAAAAATGAAAACTGTTGCAACTCTTTTCCCTCAAATCGGCCAAAATCGCATAAAAATTGAATACAAATTCAACACCGTGTATGTGTATATACAGTCTAACTTGCCCATGCGACCACGTGTATTAAGCGACTTTTGTCTTAAATGACCACTTTAAATTCCCCCCGATCATTTTCTCTCTATATCTTTAATGTATTAAGAGATTTTTGCTCAACGGGACCAGCGACCGCTAATTAGTTACTTGATTGAAATCAATTCTTTTCATTAAACGCCCACTTTTACCTGTCAAGTAATTGTGTTTTTAGAGAACGCCGCCTCGTAATGTCACAAGTGTCAACAATCAAACCACAACAAATAAAAGTGTGAAAAACTATTTCCCAAACCGTTTTAGCGTAGGCAAATGAAGTTTAGTATACGCGTGACGTGTATTATCCAATAATATCGAATAAACATTGCAACGCTCCGCCCCTACTGAGATACTGATAAGCTTCACTTATCAGGGTTTTCGTGTTGGAGACAAGGAAATACAACGGAGAAGTTTTAAAATTCTAGAAAAATGTCAAACATGTACGTAATGGATCAAAACTGATTTGTCAATAAATATCAGAAAGTTTTACATTAGCATCCATTTAGATTATCGGAGCGTACTAATAAAAATTTATGTAAATGAAGTTGAAAAATATTCCCACCACAAAATAAAGATGTCATGTATATATTTGGGCTTTTTATCATGCTTTGTCTCATTAAGCGACCGTTTTGGGTGTATCCCTTACGCGGTCGCTTAATTCAAGTTTGACTGAATCATTTATGGTTGGTATCAGAATTAAGTGTACCAGTTAATTTAAGAATTAATTTCAAATTTTATTATTTTAGGCTATTGGACCTCAGTGGAGTTCTTTGACAGCTCAAATCATTTATTTGCAACATGAAGCTGTCCGAGTATCTGCTATTGAGGTAAAATACGAAAATATCCACACATACATGCACATGTAAGTATATTTTTTAAGTTCTATCTTAAGATGATAATATACTCTTAGACTGAATTTCAATGGTCATTTTTAAAAAAAAAAAAAGTTAGAAATTTTTTTTTTACTTAGTCATCTCATTTGAGGAGTGTCAACATATCTTCTAGAATGAGTAAGACTAAAACAAGTGTTGGAGCACCACACTTAATATCATATTCCGGTAAATACCAGAAATGCCCTTTAATTATAAAATGCTAATGTCGCCTTTTCACTCGCCTTTTCACTCGCTGAATTGCAGTTGTAATTCGTCTCTTTACACCGATTTATATACGATTATAAACGCAAAAATGTAAGAATCGCCGAAAAGAGCAATATTTTTCAACTTTGTGATCATGATTTCTAGATGTATAGCGTCTAGAGATACTGTTCCAACACAGTACTTAGTGTCCTAATATATTCATCAAAGCCAAAAGCGCGAGAGCCAAAAACCCATATATTCAAGTATTCGATTCGAAACAATTATTTTCAATGATATCAAAGCCAAAAGCACGAGAGCCCAAAGCCCATATATTTAAGTATTATTCGATTTGAAACCATTATTTTCAATGATAAATTTTCAAACAAAGCAGCACAATCGCTAGCACGACATACGTTATACGCGTGACAAAGCTTTTCTGTTCTTCTCTGATATTTTTCCAGCGTTATAATCACCATCTTGTTGATCCATAACACTTATGAGTAATTAGTAACACAAATGATATGTAATATCTATTATCTTTAGAAATAATATATCATATTTCTATATGGCTACAATTCAAATTTTAAGAGAATAACCACAAAAACATTTTGTTATAAATTAATAACAGTCAAATTAAAATTATAAATCAGCTGTATCTTTCTAAAGCAGTATTGTTCCGTGCAGACTTTCTTTAGAAAGTGAAATCAAAAAGGAACACATTTAAGAGAACTATACGGACTATTAAAACCTTTAATATTAATTGATTAAAGGTTGATAATGCGATATGTCAAATAACAAATAATTAACTAAAAAGTCCAGTCATATTCTTTCTAGTGCGTATGTGCGTGTATGCGCACCCGTCCGTGTTCGTGTTTTGGATAGTACCTTGCCATGAACAAGTATTTTTTAAGGATTTTTTTTTAATAACTGATTGCACGGGTTAAGATTATCATAATGCACGACTCAAATCGTCACTCTGTACGTATAGTGCAACGTGAATACGGCTTGGAAACTCCTATAATATTTAATGTGAACCGAATATTGATAATTATCGTTAATCATTAAATTACATGTACATAAATGGCCGGGTCGTTCATTAGGAGCACCGTTTGTCATAACAAGTCAACTAAATTAAATTTATTTCAAAACAGCAATTTTATATACTATGCTTCCTTGTTTAAGCATACCAGGAACTTATTCAATGAGTAAAATGACTAAATGTATATTGCTATAAAGCTGCATGACACCAGATGAGCTAAAATATTTCAAGAAATTCAATCTTTAGAAAAATGTATTAAGATCTTAAGAAAAATTAATATATTAAATATACATGGTATGTGCGATTAATGAATCACTATAATTGTACTGCGTTACTAATGCAGTAAAAGGTATATTTATGTGCTCGTTGCATTGAAATAGTACTATTTCCTTACATTGTTTGGGATCCATGCTTTCCGGAAGTGGCACAGAGGTACAATCTATGGTACCTAAAAACACAAGAAAACAAAAGCATAGTTCATGTTCATTTCTTTTTACATTACAGACATGGGATCCATATAATAAAATAATAATACAATAAAACATTAGAGATATATTGGTTCGGTAATTAGCTAAGCTCTGTTTTAAAACATATACAATTGCTTTGTAAGCTATGTGATATTAAAAAGATATAATGCAGAAGTCATACAAACTTGCTGTTTTAAAGAAATCCATATTTTGATTTTTTTTTTTTTTTTTTTTTTTTTTTTTTTGTTCTGCATGATAATGTTATACTGTGACAATTAAGATACTAATAATGGAGGAACTTTCTTTAATTATAATTTCTCTTTTTTTATTTTCTATTCATATTTTTTTTTTTATTTATTTATTATTTTTTTTTTTTTTTGGGGGGGGGGGGGTTTTTTTTTTTTTTTTTTCATAATTTTTGTAATGTATTCAAAGAGCCGAAAACGAAAATACATCTCTCTTTACGATTGGCGCTTGCTTATTGAACACGCCCTCATCCGTTTCGCAAACCGGAACATTATTGTAAAAAGAAAAATTTTTAATACGCAATAAATAAATATTTTTTGCCTTATTCCTATTTGAATGACATTGTTTATGATTAACTTTCCGGCAAGGAATCAAACGGAAGTTTATAAATTTTTATATCAAATATCATTTAAACAACTCTGTCAAATACATGTAGAATAGATTAGGAAATTAAGTACATTATTAATTCTTTAATCTTGTCGATTAAAGAATTGATTTAAGAATGAGAATGGATAATTTAACGACCATTTCAGTCACTGAATATTACAACAATATTACAACATTTTCAACAGGAACCGTCAATAATGACTTATTTTTCGATCGGCATCAGTTTATCAAAACAAAACCGTGGCTTGCCATTCCTTGTTTGGTCATATTGGTGATTGCCAGCATTGTGGGCACGTTTGGGAATATTTTAACGCTGGTAGTTATAGCATCGAAAAGTAGGCAAAGGAAAGCCGAGTCAATTTTTATCGTTAATTTGGCGATTTCTGACCTATATGTTACAACACTAGCTGATCCGATGAGCATAGTGGGTAAGTTATTATTTATTCATATTATTTTGATGTACCAGTGGATTTTTTAAAGATTTATAAATTGACAAACATACGTTTTATTGTATATTCCAATTTAAATAAAACCGTTTTTTTTAAATGTTTAAATAGTTCGGTTCCATAACTACAGTAACAGGAACACTTCATCAATTTTTAGTTTTTAATCCTTCAAATTTGAAACCATATTCATATACATTTTATTGATAACATTTCTGGTTGCAATGTTTCATACGATGAATTAAATATGGTCCCTTGTGATTTCTTATCTGGTTGTTTGTTTGTTTGTTTGTCTAATTTTACGCCTTTTTCCAACAGTATTTCAGTCATATAGGCGGATATTTTCCTAACCATCGTTCCTGAAGAGTTACACCAGTACTAGACTACCTTCCTCCGCGCTAAACTACCAAAGCATCTCCCGGGGATCGAACCCACGCCAGAGAGGTACCTGAATTAGAAGTCATCGACTCTAACCCCTCGACCACGGAGGCGGTTTTATCTGGTTGACTATATCTTGTTATATTAAGGTATATCCTTGACATGTTCAATGTATAAGCTATATTGATGGATGGAGTTAGTGGTCCGAAGCCAATAATATTATTGTTGATAAATAAAATGGAAAAGATGCACAACGGATCATATTTCATCTCTTGATATTAGAAAAGTACTTTTTTTATTAGACTTTATCGATTTCGTTAAGCATATCTTGTAATGAATCGTTCTAAATTGTGGATATTGATCCTTGTGGCAAAATGTTTCGAGCCGTTATGTGTTTATATTCATCTTAAGTATCATGTGTTACAATTATTTCTTTCACCAAAGACTGGTTTGATGTGCACTCTGGTATACGTCAAGGCTGTGTGTTTTCACCTTCAATTTTGTGCTGTATCTGTCTCTTAATATTGGTGTAATAATTGATGATAAAGTATTTATACTTTGGATGTTGGTGATATTGTGTTACTTGCGGGAAACATGACTTAAAAAGTTTATTAAATGGTCTACACAATAGATGTGGTACCAACGACATGTCAATAAATACAAGCAAGAGTAACATAATTCAATTCCGCCCAGAATCTTTTACAAATGCAGACTTTGTCTTTAGATGTGGAACTTATACTTTAAGTTATTTTAATAAATACAAAAATTTGGGAGTCTTCTTGCATGGGCATGTCGATTTTTATGTTATAGCTAGGCTTATGGCACACAGTGCTTGTGGTGCGTAGGGTTTATTGACAGCCAATTATAAGTTAGTAGACGGGGTTCCTCATATCGTTTTTATCAAATTGTATGATTCAATTGTATGGCTCTTCATTACATGTGTGGCTTTGTGGGGACTTAATTCATATTCTTGCACAAATGATGTCCACAATGGAGCTTTCAGATTCTTGCTTGAGGTGGGAAAGCACATCTCCAATGAAGCAGTCTCTGACGATATATTTGGGCCCCTTATTTGTTTCGGGAATGGAAATCAGTGGCCACTAATTGGGTTCGCCTTTCCAGAACATCTAGGTTTAATAAACGCATTGCACTATGGTCGTTGATTAAGGCAACCTGATGTAGAAATGTGTTTATCATACCCAAAACAATGGAATGAATCTAATCTTGGTCCGTTTTGCAATTTGTCTTCGCTCATTGCTTAAAATTCCTTTGTGCACAAGGTTGAATCTTTGACTATGGAGAGATTTAGAGCTGACTGGATCCGTTCGATTTATTGTACAGGGGTACATCAGGTAGGGGATTAAATAAGTTGAAAACGTATGGGAACTTTTAAGCGGGAACATTCTTCAGTGAGTACTGTAAAATGCTCTTAACCCTAAGCACAGATCAGCATTCTGTAAAGTTATGATTTCGGGTATTCGTATCTAAACGGGTAGGTACAAGAATCAGAGACTTTTTTTGCATGCAAATAAACACTTACATATACAAATGAAAATGATAGAAATCATATTAAGGTAGTTTTACTGTAATGCTTCCCGCCAAAGAAATTCTAACATCGGCCAATATCGTAGCAAATCGGTTATTTCCGGAACGTTTATTTTTTCAAAATCTTGAGTATTGGAGTATTTAAAATCACTCATCTTTTATTGCTTTTTATTGCACAGGTCTACAATAACCTCTAATGTAAATGGGAGAACTTTTAATATTGTTTTAAATACAGATATTGACTGAAAGGCAACTCATTTTGTTTATGTTTTAACTTGAAACACTCCTGGATGTGGCATACAGTATGTTGGTCAGACAGGACGTTCTCTTAAAATTCGATTCCGTGAACATTTTTATAAAATGAGAAATCGCACAAAAATTTACAACTTTTCTATATCAACATTTTCGTAAAGCTGGCCATTCATTTAAAAATGTTTCAATTCAACCAGTGGAACAAATAATTTATGATTCTGATGCTTCTGCTAGTTTTAAAGTTAAAGTTAGACACTTAGCAGAATTAAAATGGATCAAAAA
>NW_026853370.1:0-6336 GCF_026571515.1 Ruditapes philippinarum
AAATCTTAACATAACGAAAATATGTCAACAATCTTACAGATGGGTTTAAAGTCCCATATGTTCAAGACTGCTAGGACACCAGGATTGTCTCTTTAAACTAGGCAAACTAATAACTGTTGTATATCAAAGTTTCCCATTTATGCTATCTCACTCTTAAACTTTTATCTAGATATATGTTTACTGTATTATGTACATACATGATGTTTTGTAATTTTTACCAAGTTTTGTTAAAATTTAAAATAATAAATCTCAATAGATGAATTTATTCATTGATCTTTTTTTATTGACTTAAATTCCCATGAATGGTTCCGTTAATATTTTTAGATCATTTAAGCCACGGTCAAAGCATAATATCTCTTGACTGATGAATCTTTGTATACAGGATTTGTACACAACAATTCTCTTATTTATAAACCAATTTAGACATTACATTATCTATGGAATTTAAGCTAAAACATGTTAATCTGAAAATAAGAATTATTGGCTATTTTACTTGACGTCACTTTGAACATAGTGCATGAAGATATAAATTAAAATACTGTTTTTTAAAATCCTTGAAATTTTTAAAATAAGTCATTTAAAGAAAAATCAAATCAATCAGGATTAAATTTTATGAAATATCTTAAAAAAGGATTATATTGTATCTCAATTTTTTTTCTCATTTTTGAACTTGCACTTTAAACTGGTAAGATTTAACTTCCAGTTCCCTATAAATTAGATAATTAATGAAGCATTATTAGTTTTGTTTTGCCCTGCACAGATTGTGCATACTTCTTCCGTTTCTAAGGAAATATAAATATCATATTGTAAACATGTATATTTATAGGTCAAGTACAACAAATTCAAATGTACATGTTTTAGTAATTAATTAAAAACATCTATTTTGGGGTTCAGCTGTGCGATGTAGTCACGTTGTTACACCGTCCATTTGTCATTATATTTCATTAAATTTTGCATTGGCACCCAACATATAGCATGATTGATTGTACAATGTAATTAGAAGTGTTGATACTAGATGTTGGTGCAACACATGATATATTTATTTTTGTGGTTTCCTTTAAACTTAATTATTGTTCCAAATTGACTATGGCATCTTTTATGTATATTTGTTATCAAATCATGACTTTTGTCTGGATAAGAGTTTTTTAAAGTTAAGAAAAAAAAAATTGATACTTTAACTCGTATTTTAAATTAAGTATCTTGTAAGTGATTGTAAAACTGTTTATTATAAAGAATAATAATAAATTATATTGAACGTATCCTGCTAACAAAGAGGCAAATGACAGCAGCATTTATTTTGAATGTTGAACTGCTTATGCTTAAATGTAATAAATTTTCAACAGAAAGCACGACATAATTATAGAAGCAACATACTTAACATATATTGTCTGCTTGCTTTTCGATACGCACATGTGAAACTTGGTTTTTCATTTAAGAAGAACAAAACCGTATTAATAATTAGTGTATGTATTTACAGAACAAGAGGGGAAACAATCTGGTGTATACTGACCTAGATATAGCCGAATATCCTGACGTGGCAGTTAAGAGACCCCTTGTTACTATGCATGACCAGACAGAATATGTGTCGATAGGTTTCAAAATAATAAAGTCACAGCAATAACACGTATAATATCATTTTTTATTTTTCCAACGTTTCGGCAAATGTATGCCTTTTTCAAGGTAAATAAATAATAATAATATCAACGGACGTGACGTCGTAATTTTACAATTAACGTCACGCCCACTTTAGCGGAAAAACGAACAAATACGAACAATTCCAATTCATGATAAAAGAGATAAGTGCACCAAACAAAGCATCAAAATATAAAAACGACACAATAGATATCGGATTAATAAATACGAATATTTCCTATAGGGTTTAATTATAAAAAATGATAATAGGAAAAAACGAATATCTATGTGGCGTAATTCTAGCATTTGTAGCGTGGATTGATATTTTATGAATTATTTAATTGAGTATAACAACTTTGTGTTCATTCCTTCTGGAAAATGAGTTTTTAGCTTATGAATCCAAAATGTTTCTTTGCACAAACGATCTAAAGTATTGTAAACAACATCTATGGCATAAATGAAAAGTCGGTAAAATTATGATCAGTCCTTATTAAAATGATTTGCAACATTAGTGGAGAATGCAGGATCTACAAAATTGCATATATCAAATTTATGGCTATTCATTCGTTTAGACAACAGGTTGTTTGTTTGACCAACATACTGCATGCTAGCATTTTTTACATGTTTATCAAATATATACAATTCTTGTTTGACAGTTAGTATGTTGACGTAAGTCAAATATCTCTCCTGTATTTGAACTGTAAAATGACGTACCACTATTAATACGAACACAATGAGAACAGCGTTTTCTACAACAACCTCCAGAATGTGATGTAAAGTCACTGTCAGTATCAAATCTAGATCTAACTAAAAAGTCTTGTAAGTTTCTTGGACGTTTAATAGGCAATTATGGGTGTGTAGTTATTGTGAATATTTTTAACACCTTCGTTTTTTTGACAGATTTAGTAGGTCCCAATATTTATGAATAGTATTTCCAATATTAGGTAAGGACGGATTATATGTCACAATAAATGGAAGAACGTTTTTCTTTTCTTTATCTTGTGGCCGTATAAGGCATCCTCTTGTGACATCTGTGACACGTGAAGAAACGCTGAATCTCTATAACCGTCTCAGGGAAATTTCTACTTATGAAGAATTCTCGTAGTTTGCTCAGTGAAGTAGAGAACACGTCGTCGTCGGATATAATTCTCCTGTAACGCTTAGCCTGACTGTGGGGTATTCCCGTCCTTTACAACCGTTTTGGATGACAGGATGTATAATCAAGATATTGGTGGTTGTTAGTTTCCTTTACATAAACATTAGTTTTGAAGTTCGTAACGATTTTCCTTTTGCAATACTTGAACATCAAGAAACGAAACAGATTGTTGAAGATTATGGTGTGGGTGAATTTAATGCTTGGGTGAACATTGTTGATTTTGTCAATAAAATGTGTTAAGTTCTTCAAGAGAATGATCCCAAAGCATAAAAAATATCGTCTAGAAAACGAAGCCACAATGACGGTTTAAGCTGACTATGCTTCAAAAAAACTCCTCTTCGAATTTCCCCATAAAAAGTGCTGCGTACGCGGGGGCGACTGGGCCCTTCCCATAGCGGTACCCATTTTTCTGAAAGAAAATAAGTCATCCCCAGAACTTGAAAAGTAGTTTTATGTTTTCAAGAATAAGTTTCAAAAAGTTTAACAATTTCATCTGAACGAAAGTCTGCTGTTATTATTTCCTTTGTCTTAAAATAAACAAACACGCATCAGTTTCCATCCGTATGTGGTATATTAGTATAAAAGTGAAGAGACATCTAGTGTTACCAAATATGTGGTTTTTTTTGCTTTGTAGTTTAAATATTTACGAAATTTGGTTGATGAAAATCTGTGGTGTTCTTTTACATATATGCAATTAAGCCATATGTGGTTTAAGTATAAAAGTCGAGATAACTTTTATTTCTTGTCGGTGAGTTACATCCTGCACCAATAGGTCTACCGGATATTTAATGCGTGTGTGAAGTCTTGGAGATTTGTGTTGTTTTAGGGTAAGAATAATAAAAACACGGTTGGTAGTATGTTCCGTTTTGAAATACATAAAAATTCATCTAAAATACAGTCGTTTGTTTTTTTAATCTTAATAATGCATTAATAATTTTATTTTAATAATTTTGTAGGATTTTCCGTACTTTTTTTCTATAGCTGTTGTTTTGATTAAACGAAAAAACTTCCCTGGGAAACGCAGTATTCATAAAAACTAGTTTTTCGATTTGTCCGCTTCTTTAAATTAATTTTTATTTTTGGACAGTTTACGTAGGACCCCTTTAAATTTTATATTCAAACTTGGGGTTTTAAAGCGTTTGCAATATTTTTTCCCCTTAGCATTAATGAAAAAGTCCAAGTAACATTCTTCCCGGGGGGGTGAATCGATTCTTTTTTTAAAAAAGGGGTTTTGGGAAATACGTTTTTAAACTATCCTTTGAAATTATTTCACAAGGTTCATTTAAATTGTTAAAAAATTCTTTGAGTTTTAATTTCTTTGAAAATGAAAGATTTCAAAAAATTTAATTTTATAGGGAATTAATTTTTTAGGGAGAACTTTAAACCTTTCCTAAAAGAAAAAAATTCGCCTTTATTTTTTTGAAGATAAATTCAGACTGTCTGCCCCTTTCTGTATCTTTTGAAGCCCCCTTTTTTGATTTCCCCCCATGTCTTTTTTTGTCTGTTTTGATAAAATCGTCTCTGGGCGTTTCCTTGGGCACTGCTAGTAATCGTCCCCTTTTTTAAAAATTCAGGGTTTTTTTGGAGTTTCAGGAAGCTTGGGCGCCCGTGCTTTATGGCCTTGCGTAGGTTTTGCGCGTGCCCGGGGCCGTAAGTTTTTTTTAAACTTTAAATTCCGGTGATGAAAAGGGCACGATGTTTCAAACGAAGTTTTAGGCTTCCGGGTTGAAAGGTATTCTCGTATTTGTTCATGGATCTAAATGTTGGCGTTTTTTTTGTTTTGGTTATTTTTGACATTTTGAAAATTTTTTGACGTTTTACTTGACCAAGTTTTTTTATTTTTTATGTTGGGTGTAAAAATATCCATCATTATTTCTTGTCATCAGTGTTATTCTAAAAATTGAAGTTTTAATTTTTGAAAAAGAACCCTTTATGAGAAATTTAAGCTTTTTCTCCCTGTGTCAAAAATAAGTCTTTTTTTCTTTTCCCTGCGTTCAAAAATTAAAATCAATTTTAAATAGTTCCTTTTTTTGTCCTTTTCAAATATTTCGCTTTTTTCTATCAACGGCCGTATGGGGGGAAAGTCTAATGTGGTCCCTGACACGCTCGCAAATATCTTTACTTTTATTTCAAAAGTAAGATCAATGAATTCTGGATATAATTTTCCCCATTTAATTTTTTAAAGGGAGCCTTTTGGGACAACGTCTCGGCGCGGGAATTATCCAGGCCAAACATGCGTGTCTTTTAATTTGTTTTTTTTCCGCTAATAGTTCTAGTTTTCGTATACGGTCTTGAGTGCATATTTTTTGTGTGATGTTATAAATTAAAATAAAAAAAGTCACAGGGGAAAAACACGTATAATACAATTTTTCCCAAAATTTCGGCAAAAAGTATGCCTTTTTCAAGGTAAATAAATAATAATAATTCCCCGGGCGGGCGTCCCTAATTTTACAAATTAACTCACGCCCCCTTTTGGGCGAAAAAAAGAAAACCAAATTTATGTAAAAAGATAAGTGCCCAAAAAAAGCATCAAAAAAATAAAAAACACACAAAGATATGGATTAAAAAAATACAAAATTTCAAGGGTTTAATTATAAAAATTTAATTAAAATTTTTTTTTTTTTTTTTTTTTTTTTTTTTTTTTTGATAAGGTTTCAGTAAGAACCGGGGGGCCCGGGAACGGAAAAGCAAAACAGCTATGGGGCCAAAAAAATCGACGTTAAAGTATATATGGGGCAAAAAAAATAGTTAGAAGGGTCAAAAATAAAAAAAAAAAATTTCCCCAAAAAAAAAGAAAGGGGCCATGGGCCCTCTCTAAAAGCAAAGAAAAAAATTATCCGTGCAGTCTTAACCAAATCATTAAATTGACAAAACTTACATCCGTTTCAGTTTTTAAAACCAGCGCAATTTCCCAAACTGCATTTTCGGGGGCAGTCTTACATCATTTTTCAAAACCCCAGTCCGTACATCCATAAAAGTCTTAAAACCATGTGCAATTTTCCAAATCTGTAAAATCCGGGGGAAAATCTTACACCATGTTCAATTTTTTCGACTTTTGTAAATCCTTGCAGTCCTAAAAACAATTTTAAAATCGGGCCCGTCTGTTTTTTTCCGTGAGTTAACAACTGCGCAATTTTTCCAAAACTGTTTCATCGGTGCAGTCTTATTCTTTTTATTTAATTTTTTTGGGTTTGCCTGCCCGTGCTTTTGGGAGCCTTGTGCCCTGTCCTGGTTTTTTTTTTGGGGGTTTTTTTCCCCTGGAAATCCTTGCCAAAAGGCTCTTTTAGTGGGGCGGGTTTTGGGGTTGGGGGTTTCGTGCATTTAACGTCCTTTCCTTTTCCCTTTTTGATCTTGTTTTTCATATTATTTTACAACAAAACCAAAACTCGCCAGACTGGGAAAATCTGTACAGTCTTCATCATTTACCCAAACGTCAGTCGGGACATCAAAAGCAATTTTTGACATCATGCCCCAAATTTCCAGTCTGTAAAATCCGAAAAAGTATTAATTCATGCCAAATTTGGGAAAAACTGTACATCCTTTTTCGT
>NW_026853371.1:0-45455 GCF_026571515.1 Ruditapes philippinarum
CTTTAAAAAGTTGTACTTATGTATATAATACAAAATTCTCCGACATAATCACAAACTGTCCTTGGATACCAGGAACTAATATTTCGATCTCATAACGATATTAGAAAGTAAAGTGGATGTGGAAAATATTTAAAAACAAATATATTATACTATTTGCTCATATGCAACACTTAAAAATGTGCTACTGGAAATATGGTTGCATTCAAAACAAATGAATAATCTGCAAATCTGTGTTACGTTTTGCAAAAATATCGTAACTAGATGTAGGACCATGTACTATGTGTACATAAAAAAATGACATATTCAACAAACTGTATGTTGCTTAGTCATTTGTAGTGTTTGGGTACAGTAATCACAACACAATAAAGGATTTATAAAAATCGATACAGACCTGGTATGACTGTTCAAAACAAAGTATCTCTACAACATCTTAATTCTTAATAAGATATCAGTATGAATCGCACTATTTAACAATTTTTCGATATAATTATTCTAAAAACATATTTTATTTGTGGTAAATTCCTGTATTCCTTATTAATTAGACATTGAGTTCTTTACCATTTAATAATAACTTGTTTTGAAACGATTATGTTCCCCATTATTGAGCTTGAACTGAATACCAAGTATAGGAAATGTGTAAATCTTAAAGATGCCATGCATTTGCTTTGTGGAATTATTCATATTTCTAAGCATGTTTTACTCATTTACCATAATAAGTATAAGGCATAAGGGAATGTGTATTTCCGACGGACATTCCTAAGCTTTTAGACGATTACTTTTTTTTGCCTAACTTAATACTGCACAAGACTGTGTATCATTTATTCATGTCAATGCGTACATGCATTATCACATGTGAATAGATGGTTATTTAGAATAAAAGAATATGTTTCAAACTTATTATCATTCAGATGTGAGCTTTAAAACATTTTTGGTTCTAGCAGTGTCTCTGTCGTAATTGATATTTCAAATTTTCAAATACCTCAACATGAAAAATATCGCTGCTATTCTTATACATTAAGTTGTCTAAATATCTCTTTTGTTGGAAATATTAAAACATATTACATAAAAATGTAATATGATATTGATAGATGTAATATTTTTAGGATAATGAACCTCTCGTAACCAATAAATGCTTCCAGGGGAATTATTGTTTTCCTGTTCAGACACTCTAAGCCATTAAAGAATAATTGTGGTTTTGTTTTTTACATTATCTTACTAAAACATGCAGCGGCAAGCTTAATGTAAATACAATGAAATATGGATACTGACATGATATTGAACTTCTTTTCTGCAGTTTTCACTATCATAATTTTGCTTTCAACTTTGATATTTTTGTACATTAAATAGACACTTTGTCATATGCAGGTGTGTACACATAAAACTCTTTATTTATTACTACATTTTCGTGCCTTTTAACTGACCTCTGCATAAACCTGTTTTTAATTCACAACTGCGTTAAAAATATCCAAGTTTAGGGCTTTGTTAATCATTTGATGCCAGGAAAGCATTTCATTTAACACATTTTTACATAAAAGTTAACGATTTTCAGTTGATAATACTAGTTTATATACTGGAACAAATGTTTCTGACATACAACAGGCCTAATTTACGTTTTAAGTAATGTATTTATTTACGAATTATGTTAATATGAAAAAGGCTATATGTCAGTCGAGTTCCTGTTTTGATTTTTTAAATTCAGTTTATATTACAACAAGTTTAAAGTTGCGAGTATTTTTCCAAATGAATAATATAATTATGGTGCATTGAGAGCAATATGGACATGTAAAAAATCCTTTCAAAATACATTTTTCACAAAATGGTCAATGTGTTCAGTGTTGAAAATAATCATCAATAATAAATAACGAGAGTTAATCTAACCTTACAACATAATTTTATTTCTAAGAAATATCACTTAAAAGTAGTAAAATATAAAAGACAAGATTAACAAGAAAGATTGGGACTGACAATAAATATACCGAAATTATAACATTATAAAATGTATAAGGAATCTCGACCACATTCGTTCTTTGACTGTGCATTTTAATAGTAAGATGCCTGATAGTCTCCTATCCAAGAAAATAATTCATCAGGCAACACATAGCAAACACAAAATACAATTATATATAATACCTAAAATAAGTGTACCATAAATGTAGTTATTGTGATCGTGTGTTCTTTACGACATTAACTTAGCTTTCAGGACGATACGATATGACATGTATCCCCCGCGGGAAATGAGGCTATGATGAAAAAACAAGTAGGGGAAAAGTGTCAAAGGACGTGTCCGTTATTGCTTCCTATTAGGAATGTGTCTGATTAGGATATCAACACTTGTAATTAAATAAAATCATTTGAATTAAGAGGTCACTTAATTTGTAAACTTAGTTACAAATAAGAAGTGTAAACTTTGTTACAAATAAGAAATTGGAAAGCTTGCTATGAAACGTTAGAGAAATGGTTTCAAGACAAGATATTGTTTGTGATCGGTATAATATTGTTTTAAAAGCATGATACACAATAATCATACAATATATAAATATGTCTAATTGGTGTAAAGACATAGACAGAGTAAAAGAATGACCTTAATTTACACTAACTATTGTTTTTTTTTTGTTTCAATTCTAAATGTTAAAAATGATAAAAACAAAGTTAATTGCTTGTTATTCTCTATGAATGGTCTAATGTAGCACATGATGTTTCAATGTTCACTTAATGTCATTGATTGTATGTTTTAGAAACCATCACTTATTCCCTAACGAGTAATTTGCAAATATTACATTTAGTGGCTTTACTTCATTTCAGTATTTGCTTATTGAATAAAACAGTGAACATAAACAATTAGAACGGTAATCATAATATTGATCACTAATCAGATGGCAAGAAACACAGATAATAAAATGACAAATATTGGATACATGTTATCTTTGAAATTGTCGGATATTAAGTGAATTGGATTTAAAGCGAATTGATGTTGATAGAATAATAACAGCCACCGGAAAATCTTTGCACCACCGGGATAGTGGCAAACTTCACTACCATTTATACTTGCCCTAAACACTTAAAAATCATTTCATACGATAGATTTAATGTTAATTATAAATAATTGACTTCATTTGAAGTTATTTTAATTTTTTTTTCTAACATTATTATTTATTCCAACGGGAATTTCAATTTTTCCAGCAACGCTTAAACTATAAAAATAACCATTCATACATCCTTTAATGACTTTCTGACTAGTTTTGAAGAACTTATTCTCTAAAATAAAAAAATCCCATTTTGAAAGCTGGAAAAAATTCCGACTGGATTTTATACAGAAAAATTTTAATAAGTATAAAAGCGATAATAATTAAAGGCAAATGATAGTTTTCGATAGAAATTAACATAAATTATACACGCTGAATTACCAAAATAAGGTGCTTTGAAAAAAATGAAAACCGATTGGATTTATTTCAAATTAATTTTTGTTGGAAAAAACTTCCAACTGGATTTTTTTCCAATAAAAGTTATAGGAAAAAATCCAACTGGATTTTCATCAAATGATTCATTTTTCAAATTATTTCACAGTTATCCATTTGATTTCCTTTTAATAAGAGATTTACGAATTATTTATGTCTATGATGAAAATAATAATAATAATAATAATAATAATAATAATAATAATAAATAATAATAATAATAATGAAACAAGGAAGAAGAATAAAATTCCATGATGCGATTATTAATTTTTAATAATCATTACTTTTATTCATTATTATTATTATAATGATTATAATAATTATTATTATTATTATTATTATTATTATTATATTGATTATTTTTATTTTTAGTGTTACAATTATTATAATTATGATTATTATGATTATTATAATTATTATTATTATTATTATTATTATTATTATTATTATTATTATCATTATTATTATTATTATTATTATTATAAATATATATTTTTCTATTATTTATTATTGTTATTATTATTATTATGAATATATATTTTTTTTATTATTTATTATTGTTTTTATGATTATTTTTATTTATATTATTGTTATTATTATTATTACTATTTTAGATTCTTATGTAAATTATTATTATCATTTCATTATAATTATTATTATTATTATTTTTATTATTACTATTATATTATTATTATTTTATTATTATTATATTATTATTGTTTTATTATTATTAATATCATTTTTATTATTATTATTATTATTATTATTATTATTATCATTATTATTATTATTGATGTTTGTTAGTGCTGTTGTGGACAGGGATGATGATGATGACGATGATTATTCTTATTATTATTACTATTTATTATTATTATTATATTATATTTTTTTTTTTATTTTTGTATTACAATTATTATAATTATGATTATTATTATATAATAATAAATAATTATTATTATTATTATTATTATTATTATAATATATATATTTTTCTATTATATTTATATATTATTATTATTATTATTATTATTATATTATTATTATTATGAATATATATTTTTTATTATTTATTATTGTTTTTATTATTATTTTTATTTCTATTTTTGTTATTATTATAAACTATGTTATGATTCTTATGATTATTATTTTCATTTCATTATAATTATTATATTATTATTTATTATTATTATTATATTATTATATTATTTTATTATTTATTATATATTATTATTATTATTATTATTATTATTATATTATTATTATTATATTATTATTATTATTATTATTTATTGTTTGTTGTTGTTGTTGTTGTGGTTGTTGTTATTATTCCATTCTTAATGAACAAATGTTTGCGAAGCTTCTTTTATTTAATATTATATTCTATCAATATTCTCATATGTGGCTGCAAAAAATCAATTTATATGTATCAACAAATTATAAAATTTATTATTATTATTATTTTATTTAACAATGTATTTCTATTCACTATCATAGAAAAACTGAACAAAGATATATATAGGAATGCATTCATTTATCGTAATGTATATACGCCGTATGTTTCCCTACAATAGGATTTATGTTTAATGAAGATACTTTTCTGAATAAATCAACATATAAAAAATTAAAAATTATGAAAAACACAGATTTGCTTGTATTGTCCGAATACTAGCATAGAACAACGGACAAATATATTTATTATAATCGCGTTTAATTTATCTAAAGAATACATGTGTTCCCTACAATATGGAATGTGTTCAAAAAGACATCTTAACAAATAAAGTCAAAACTTGATTATTGAAAATTATGAAATACACGGATTTGTCTGAATGTCCGACTTTTCTAAATTTATGTATGTTAGTGGGCTATTTTTAGCAGGCAAACGGACAGAGTTTTTCCGCAAACAGAACATAGTAACTAACGTCCTTTGTAAGAATTGAATATCAAAAAAACACTGTTTTCTTTATAAGCCGCGCGAGTGCCCCCCCCCCCTCGTTATGAAATGTATTTTTGGACAATATCACGCTTAAACAGACAAATATATTAGTGTTGCCTTAGTTGACTTTAAGTTTCCAGAAATTCCCCTACAATATGGTAATTTGTCATGGCGAATCTTAATAAATAATGGCGGATAACTTGATAATAAAAAATGAAATACACACCGATTTTTATATCATTGTCCGACTTTCCCTGAATATTAAGTATGTGTGATTAACGCAGACAAACGGCAAAGAGGTTTGTTGTTAAGAAATCTAATTTCAGGTATCGTTACATAATACATTCGCTAACAATAATTTGAGTAAACTATGCCTTGTAAAATAACGGTGTCCTTGCTAAGAAATACATATCCTGAAAACGTTTTAAATTTCCAAGCGCGCGTTTTTTCAATTAATTTAATGTAATTGTTGACATAGCGGGGGATAACGGACATAATAATCTAAATAAACATTTAATTTTTTCTTTTAAAGTATATGTTAAACAATTGGATATGGGTTTATAAAGAAACTTTTCAAAAAAAAGCCAACTTTTATTATTTTAAAATTTTGAAAAGAAACCCATTTTTTCTGAATTGTCCCCCCTTTTTTTAAAAAAATTTAAAAGCAAAGTTTTGTTTTGGTTTTTTTTAGCACAAACGGAAAAAATTTTTTCCCGCAAAAGAAACAAATAAAACCCTCCTTTGTAAAATAGAAATCAAAAAAACACGTTTTGATTAGCCGCGCGAAATGCCCCCCCCTTCCCTTTTTTAATGTTTTTTCGGAAAAAACCGCTTAAAGGACAAATTTTTTAGGGTTTCCCCTTTTTGTTTAAGTTTCCCGATGGCCCCCCAATAAAAGGGGAAATTTTCATGACGAATCTTTAAAAAATAATGGAAAAATTTTTATAAAAAAAAATGAAAATAAAACCCACTTTTTAAAGCGTCCCCCACCCTTTTTGAATAAATTAAATATGTTATTTTAAACAAAAAAAATGGGAAAAAGTTTGGTTTTTAAAATGGGATTTTGTTTTCTTTACAATATTAATTCTCTCTAAAAAATAATTTAATTTAAATTAAACCTTTTTAAAAAAACCCTGCGTAAAAAATAAAAAATCAAAGAAAAAACGTTTTTTTGCAGCGGGGGCGTTTTTAAATTTTTAAAGTTAAAATTTTTGACACAGCCCTGGATAACGGGCATATATAATCTAAAAAATCATTCATTTAAAATTTAAAATAAAAATTTTTAAAAAATTGGGGATATTTTTAAAAAATATCTTAACAAAAAAAAGTCAAACTTGATTTTGCAAATTTTGAAAAAAAAGATTTTTTTTTGATTTTTCGACACCATAAATTATAATTTAATTTAAAAAAAACGGGCAAAGAAAACTATAAAAGGCATTATTGATCTTGAAGTTTACATTCTCTCCCGCAAAAATAGTTTAATATTTCACAACCCAGAAATAGTTTCGTTAAAAGTAACTAGAAAACTTGGTGGAAAAAAAAGTTTTTCAATACGCCCCGGCCGAATCGTCATATATGTTAGAAACAATAAGGAAAAATTGAAGAAGAAAAGCTTGAATGCCATTGTAATAATATTTTGGCAATATTGAGATAGTTTTAGTTAAAATAATCTATGAAACTTGTGAAAAAAAAGTTTTTTTATAACGCCCGGTATAGTCAATAATGTGTAGAAACTAAAAAAGGGACAAATGAAAGAAAAAAGTTTTCCAAAACAACCACGATCTCAAGCGATTACCGTTTTTTATCCGGTAAATTTAAGCAAACGAAATTGTTCGACTTTAATATTATTGATCTAAGATGCTTTTCGAATAAATTACGGTCGTATTGGTTATTAGGGAAAAAGTACTAAGTACATATATATGTGTGTGTAAGATAAATAATGATTGTATCATAAATAGTAAGTAAAAGAAACGCATTTCCTATAAACCCGGTATTTTTGAAGATGAATGGTGATTTTTTATTTTTAAATGTTATGTCATATTCATTGAAAATACTTTTGTTTCAATACATTTAAGTCTAAAAAATACGTATCTTTGTACATTTTTATATTCTATGTAAAATGTCCATTTATGTACACTGGTCAAACTAAAACTAAAAAACATGATTTTCGATGCAAAATGAAGACTGATTTCTATGCATCGAAATACTGAAAAACTTCGTTAATGACGTTTACGAAATATTCACATTATATTTAAAATAAAGAAAATATTAAAACTCTTTTTTGACTGCAATAAAAATTTGCACTGTTAAATATTCGTTATCAACCAAAGACCAGAGCAATGGCGGAAATATTTCTGTTGAGGTTGTTTAGATGTGCGTTTACCACGGACCGGCAATATAGTTGTAGGAAATATCAGTCTTTCTATCCGCCATCATTTTCTGGAAAATAATTTGAAAGCTCAGAACAACGAACCTTAAGAACCTAATGGAGAAAAATAATTTGAATTTGTTACAGCAAGTTTATTTTCCCAAATATCCTTTTTATTTTGTGTGCTTAGGTTCACCGGAAAAAAGATATAAATATCCTTAAAGCACAATAAAATTTTCCTACAACATTCTCAAAGGGTTTTATTCATGGTGCACATTTTTTAAAACTAAATTGAAAATAGATTGAAAATGTTTGACAATTTTAAAAGCTAAAATTCGACATGACGAAAGGTAAAATATACTTACCATTACAGGTAAGGTGATACACACACTTAGATATTTTAAAACATATTTAAAAAAGTTTTATATTTATTTTGTTCATAATTTTCCCGTAAAATATATCTTTTTTATTTCACAAAATTCAATGATACGACATGACAATACAATATAATTATGTAACTTTGGCAGACAGTTTAAAATAAATATCAATTTCATTGCAAAATATCATTTTCTCTATATATCTACTAAATCAGCATTTTTCACTATATATTTAAGTGGTCAGCATTTGCTCGCCTGAAATGAAGGTTAATTTGCTGATCATATAGAACAAGAAAGAGTTTTACGGCTTTTTATCAATTTAAATTATATTAATTTGATCAGCATTTTTTATTTTTGTACTAAATTTAATCGTTTGACATGACTTAATACAATATATTAACTTTGCAGACAAATAAAAATGAATAATAATTTCACGGCAAAAATCATTTTTCTCTGTACACTCTTTCTCGCTTTTGCATGTAAAGAGCGTTAATTTACCGACATATAGAAAAAAGTTTTACACGGCCCTTAAATAAAATTTGAAAAAATATCTAGCTGATCAGCAGTTTTTTTACAAATTTAAATGGGGTCGGCATGATTTAATAAAATATGGTTTTCCTGAAATGTAAAGGGCGTTTAAATTAATTAATTAATGAATTAAACAAAGAGAAAAAATCTTTTTAGAGCCTAATTCCTTCGTTAAACATGTATTAAAATTTTCCGTAATTGATACCACATTTTATTTACTGTTTTTGTTGAAAACCCAAAGATGGGCATTGGTTTTTCACACCATGCAATTCCGATCTCAAATCTGATTAAAGCGATAAAACTAATTGATGGAAGTTTTCACAAGATCTTGGGGTGTAACAACAGAAAAATGGGGCCAATCAGATATATGTCATTGATTCATTTTTTTCCCAATCATTTTATTAGCCGAATGAGAAATTCTTTATTCATTGGTAATTGAAAATAAGAACTGCATAAGCCAAACCCCGCCCAATTTTACAGCTAAATGATTATGGTACGGGTCTAAAAATTTAAAGTAATCATCCAATGAATGAATGAATGAATGAATGAATGAATGAATGAATGAATGAATGAATGAATGAATGAATGAATGAATGAATGAATGAATGAATGAATGAATGAATGAAAATGAATGAATGAATGAAAAATGAATGAATGAAAAAATGAGTGCACTCACTCACTCACTCACTCACCAACTCTCTCACTCACGTCACCAACTCACTCACTCACTCACAACTCACTCACTCACTCACTCACTCACTTCATATACTTTTCCGGAATATGATATATCTTTTATATGTAAGATCACCATATTATGACTACATTTCTAATTTTATCCAATATATATCATACATAGAAGACATTTCATTAACATACTGAAAATAAGATAATTTAACAATAGAAATTGAGAAATATATCAATTATTATTTATATATCAATATTTATTATTTGTAATAGTGTCATCTTGAAAATACGTCTCGACGTCGCCTAGAATAACACTAATAGCTAGTTGACACCTAATTGACATCTTCAATGTTTTTCCTTCTTTATCTAACTTGTCAGCAGTTTTCGATAACGCTTCTTTATTTAAACTAGTTAGCAGTTTCTTATATAAATTGTCATATATATCATCATTCGTCAGCAGTTTAGTATTACATCAAATCGGCCCGTGCAAAAATCGGCTCTAACACGTTTCGGCCCATATTTTGTCTTTATTTAGTCCGGGAAGTACATAAAATTACCTGGAATAATGTCCAGTTGGGTTTTATTCCAATCGGATTTTTTTCCAGTTAAATTTAATGGAAAAAAATCCGATCGGATTTTCCGAAAAATGCTTAAATAGACGTTTGTCGACGGAAGTCGACGATTGTGAAAAACTAGTAAGACAACTACTGAAGGACAAACTAAACATTGATAGAACAAATATAGAATTCAACAGGATACACCGACTAGGCAGTAATCGTGCAAAAAAACCACGGCCAATTGTTGTTAATTTTCAGCGGTCGGCAGACAAAGAGGAAATCCGAATGAAATCCTACAAAGAGGACATCAAGAAACTGCTAAATGATTCGAAGATGGGTATCGGGGTCCAAGTGCCACAAGAATACCGTGATGCAAGACGAGCACTTTTCAGACTCTGCGAAGGACGAAGCGAACCTTGGAAAGAACACCCGTATCGTGGGAAATAAACTATATGTTGACAATAAGTTAACCAAGAAATTTGATTAATGGGAAAAAGTATTTATCTATGACTAGAGATGTCGTGAGAAAGACATTAAAATTCTGTCATGGAATGTACATGGACTAAGTAGGAAATTATCAGACCCGGAATTTATTAATCTTATAAAAAAATATGACCATTATTTTCTTATCGGAAAACATGGATATCTAAAATACACCTTTAATCTAAACATAAACGGATTTTTATAGTGATCATTTTATTTGGTAAAAATCGCGTAATGCCCATAGAGGCAGATATAGTGGTGGTATAAGTGTGTATTTTAAACAATTTCTAGGATTAATATAAAATAGTGGAAAAAAATCAAAATGGACTTATATGGGTAGAACTTGGTAAGAATCTCTTTTGCATTCGAAGAAAATGTTTATATTTGTAATACGTATATTACTCCAAATAATCTTGTACTTGTTGAAATTATGATTTTGACTTTTTTGAAGCAATAGAAACTGGGTTAGAGAAGTATAAATTACAGGGTAAATGTCTAGTTACAGGTGATTTTAATAGTCGTACCTCTGACTTTTCGGAAATATTAGATTATGACATGTATATTGATGCAGACGATATATTGTCGAATCACCCATGTATTCCTACGCCACACTCACGCGATAAGGTAATTGAAATAAAAATGGGAGGCGCTTGATTGAGCTATGCCAATCAACGTCATTCGTCATTGGTAACGGTAGATTACACGATGACCTTGGTACAGGTGAATTTACATACCATTCAATGAATGGATCGAGTGTAGTGGACTACTTGCTTTTAAATATTCATGATTTTGATTGCGTCACAGATTTTCAGGTTTTACAACCGAATGAATTTTCTGATCACTCGGGTATCTCGCTTAATATTCTAAGTAAACAGTCTGTCCAACATTAAACGATGAATCTAAAACAGAAATCATATTAAAAATGGGATGACGATAAATAATAGAATTTAAACAATTATTATTGCAAGACGAAAATATATTTCTCAAGACTTACAGATAGAGTTAAAAAATAACGAGATATAAATGAAGTGACGGATTTATTTGTTAATAGTTTAAAATCTTCGGCGCAAATGATATTTGGTAAAGAGCGGGCCATTTTTAAGTCAAAAACTCGCGAATGCACGTCTAGAAAAAAAACGTGGTTGATACAATTTGCTATAATACAAGATTAGAGTTTAAGAGAACTAGGAACTTATTTTTAAAAGATAAAACCAATGATAACCTAAGACAACAATATTTACGTTCAAAAATATGTATAATCAAACGATAAGAAAAAAGTAAAAAAATATATAAATTGGGCGAAGCTAAAACGCTTACGAAATTAAGTAAGTCGCAACCGCGCAAATTCTGGAAAAGGGTTAAGAAACAATACGCAAAAAATCCTGTTCATGCTAAAATTAAATATTTCTGATTTATTTAGTCATTTTAAGAATTTATATAGCATGGAAATGAATGACAGAGATCAAGTTACGAATCCAATGTTAATAACAGATGACGATTTAGATAGTGCTATATCAATCTCGGAAATAAAAGAGGCAGTTTTTTCCCAAAATAATAATAAAAGCGCTGGGGCGGATTCTGTTATTGTGGAGATCTATAAACATTCTTTTGATATTATTTCACCATTTTTATTAGCAATTTATAATAGAATTTTCGAAAATGGGGAATATCCCAATAATTGGGGAGCAGGTATTATTGTACCAATTTTTAAAGGGGGAAATGTTGAGGATCCTAAGAATTACAGGGGCATAACCCTCATTAATATAATTGCAAAAATTTATTCTCAAATTTTACTTAATCGTCTAACGAGGTGGTCCGTTAAACATAGTAAAATTATTGACAATCAGTATGGTTTCCAGAAGGGAAAATCCACAACGGATTGCATATTTCTTTTACACTCTATAATCGTTAAGTCATTATCAGAAAGAAAAAAATTATATTGCTGTTTTCTCGATTTCGAAAAATGTTTTGACAAATTGGATCGAACATTTATTTTTCAGAAATTATTGTCAGAAAATGTAAGTTCAAAATTTGTAACGGCTATAAGATGTATGTACGCATCCGTTAAAGCTGCTATTAGATATAACAATACAGTCTCGTCTTTTTTCGATTCAAATATTGGCGCAAAACAAGGGACCCCAGTTCCACATTATTATTTTTATACTTCGTGAATGATATAGTAGAAATATAAATTCAATATAGAGGACCTTTTTAAAATCGACGACGCTAAAATATTTCTGCTGCTCTTCGCGGATGACGCCGTTTTATTTGCACATACGCCTATGGCACTCCAATCTATGCTAAATGATTTACAAGTATATTGTCAAACTTGGGGACTTAAAGTTAATACTAATAAAACGAAAATTATGATTTTTGAAAAAGGCAGACATACAAGTTACAATTTCGTATATAATGACATAGTTCTGGAAAACGTAAATTTTTTAAATATCTTGGGATTAATTTATTTAAAAATGGACATTGGAATAGAACTCAAAAGAAATTAGCACAACATGCTTCGTTTCATTGCATAATTTATTTACAGTGTTTAATCAATTAGAATTATCTATTGAAGACAAATTTAAACTTTTTGATAGTATGGTAGGCTCAGTTTTTAAACTATGGTGCTGAAGTTGATGGATATCAAGAAGGAAAAATATAGAAACGATCATTGTAAATTTCTCAGAAAAGTCTTATGTGTTAAGAAAGCAACAAACTTGGATGGTCTTTACGGTGAAACCGGTAGACATCCAATGCGAATACATCGTAAATTTATAATGTTAAAATATTGGACAAAATTAATTAGTTTACAAAATGACTGTCTGCTTAAACGTATGTATAATGTCTTAAAATTTGATGCAGAAAACGGTCTTTCTTATGGTGGTAACAACTGGGCATGCCAAATTAAACAGATTTTAAATGATATAGGAATGTCGAACATATGGATTAATCAAGAACATATAACAATCAATTTTCAACAAGTTAAGAATAGAATATTGGACATTTACAAGCAAGAATGGTATAGCAATATAAGAAATTCTAGTAGACTATCGTCATACAGCATCTATAAACGCTCACTCGAAACTGAAGACTATCTTAATAAAGTTAGCATACACAAATTTCGAATATCACTTACAAAATTTAGATTGTCATCCCATAACCTAGCAATAGAAACGGGTCGATACGAAAACGTAGCGCGAGAAAACAGACTATGTACGAATTGCAATTTAAACGTGATAGAAAATGAATTCCATTTTTTGCTAGTTTGCCCCAAATACTATAGTTTACGTCGCAAATATTAAAAACCATACTATTGTCGTTGGCCATCAATTCATAAATTTGAAAAACTAATGTCTACAACAAATACGCAAATGTTGAATAACCTGTCAAAATTTTTGTATTTTTCATTTAAAGCAAGAACTGACAACATTTAGTATATTTTTGACTTTGTCATATATATATATATATTTTTTTTTTGTATTTTTCACATGAAAAAAATGGACAACAGTTATTACTTTACTTGTCAAATTTTTCGTATTTCTCATTTAAAGAAAGGGTTGACAACAATTAGTAGGTTAAATTTATTCAGTTGTCAATTTTTTTGTATTTTTCATCTTAAGAAAAAACTGACAACAGTTAGTATCTTGTCAAATTTTTGTATTTTCCATTTTAAGAAAGAAATGACAACAGTTAGCATCTTAAATTTATTCAAGTTTTGTAGCACCAAATACAACATTTCAACTTTGTCAAGGTCTTTATATTATTAATGATGTTCTTCCATTGTAAGATAACAGGAACTTAAATTTATTCAAATTTTGTAGTAACAAGAACTTTCTCTGTAAAACATTAAAATTCGTTAAGGTATTTATATTGTATATCATGTTCTTACATTACATGATTGTTTACTGTATTGGCTATAAATGTATATTGTCGTTTTATGCCAAATAAAGAATATGTTATGTTATGTTATGTTATGTTATTTCAACAAGAAAATGCATACAAATACATATTAAGCATGTGTTTATGTATTTCGACAATTTCATAAAAATTGAAATTCCCGTTGGAATAAATAATAATGTTGGAATAAATTCCAATTGGAATTTAAATAATTCCGCCCGGACAGCATAATTCCGATCGGAATACATGAAATTCCGCCCGGAATTATTTTTTAAAATACAATTTTTGATAAGAAAAAAAATAAAAATAGCTTTAAACATGTTAAATGAAGTCAATTATTAATAATTAACATTAAATCTATCGGATGAAATGATTTTTGAGTGTTTAGGGCAAGTATAAATGGTAGTGAAGTTTGCCACTATCCCGGTGGTGCAAAGATTTTCCGGTGGCTGTTAGATGTTAAAAATAACATGTACCGAAACATTAAACTCATTATTAAGCTATAAATAAATGAATACGTGTCGAGCAGATCAGCGTCTGATTGTTCAATAATATGTGCTGTAGGTAGAAACAATAATAAATGAGTTTTAAATATAATAGTTATTTGAGAAAAAAACAATAATATTTCACATTTCATAACACAGAAGTAATTGGTGAATTAATTGTAATAAAAATTGTTTCATCAAAGCAACGAAAATAATACAGCGTCTTTTATATCGTGAAAGTACATCACAATCGATTATCTGCCTTAACTCACGAAATACAAATTAATCATTAAGTAACATGATGTACATTTTAGGGTATCGGATTATTTTATGTATATAGTAATG
Source organism: Ruditapes philippinarum (assembly GCF_026571515.1). Classification (NCBI taxonomy): domain Eukaryota; kingdom Metazoa; phylum Mollusca; class Bivalvia; order Venerida; family Veneridae; genus Ruditapes; species Ruditapes philippinarum. The sequence goes on from NW_026853371.1 coordinate 15,110, forward strand.
TGAAGAGATATTTACTCAAATGGTAGATTTAACTGTTTTCAAATGCTTATGTTTTATTAGTTGTTTTTTTTTGTTTTTGTTTTTCAAAGTAACTCAGTCATCATTGTCATCAGATGCAAGTTTGCAATTGGGGTCACTGACATAAATAAGTGCATAATACTTCTCCTGTTTTACCATCTATTTCTTTTGCAAACGCTCGCTGGCTGGATCGTCAATTAAATAACCAGTACATCAAAAACTGAAGTATATGTTGTTAATGACAAAGATACCATGAAATTAAAGTTGCCAGTGACATATGAATAAACAATGAGATTTAATTGTTACAAAAGTGGCGAATTTACCAGAAAGATAATAACATTGCTATATATAGCAACAATATGCGTTGGAGTACCAACTCCTAAAAAAGTTTATCCGGACTTTGGCATGTAAGTATTTAATTATTTTTCTGTATTATTCTTTTAGAATTTTAATTGTCTCGTAGAAAGTGTTCCTTCATACCTTATAACGATTGGTATACGACACGCTGTACAATACTTCAATCTGTTCTATATCCTTGCCATTGCAATGGTATGTACTATAACCTACTGTTCTTTACCTAATTGAGTTCCTAATACGCTCGTATCTAAAATGTGTAATATTTTCAACTCAATTTGTTTATTTTCCACAACAAATATGTATTTAATTAAAAGAAATGTAGTCAGTAGCAAATAATTTAAATATCTGCCTTCCCAATAAATCAATATGTTACACTCATTTCTGTTGATAATAGATGCTATGAAGAGAAAGATTAGAGTTACAATGAAAAACCATAATTTTGTAAACTAATTTTTGTATTGATCGTCATGTAAAAGTTCTAGTTGAAGCTTGAAAGAATTAGTACATTATCTCTACGATGCTCGAGGAACTTTTTCTTAAACAATTTTAAATAATTATAAATAGTAATCTTCATGAGTTGTAGCAAATATTAAAAATACCTGTTCGTACATTTATTTATATTTTTGAATGTTTTTTTTTTCATCCCTTAGACGATTTAAAATCATTTTAAAATGTATGAAGATTTTAAAATCGTAATGCAATAATTTACTTAACACTTGTGTAGCTTTTGAGAAAACAGGTTTTATTACTATTTTCTGGTCATATACGATCGAATGATAAAGCTTTATCAGAAGAAAAGTTGTTAATTGAGTTATCTGTCATCTAGATGTTAAAGAAGCAAGACAGGACCATGACAAATAGTGTAAGAAAATGGTTGTACAACATTTCCCCTTGTAAATGCACTGAAACTACCAAGGGAATTATGCACATCTTTATTACTAACACAGACTGCAATTTACAAGTTAGATGCATACAAAAAAGCTTTGTTTCCCGTTTATTTATTTATTTTCCTTTATTTTTAGAAAATATCGGCATACTTGATGAATTCGATTGATCAAGTTCATTGGATTGTACACTTCAACATTAATGTTAGTTTGTCTAGTACGCATGTGAGAAATATATGACTTACCTATCACAGTAACATTGCAACAGTTATAAAAGATAATAAGACATAAAGACATGAAGCTAAGCAATATGAAGAATATATAAAGCTTTGTCGTGGCATTCAAGTTATAATTATTACTTTTCCATGAAATATATAGAAAAAAGTATTGTCATTATTTCGTTGGAATTGCTGACTTTATTATTATCAAAATATTGGATATTGGAATGTTTAGTTGTCTACTCTCTGGAATAATACCTTATATCAGTTTTACTTTAAATAGTGGGTCTAAATTCAAATGATTGTTAGAAATAATTACATTTTGATAGTATTGCATTGCAGTATAAATGTCTCAGAATGGTGAGATTATAAGTTCAAATCTAATGACATTGATCCAACATTTCCTCTCATTTCTCCGCAATATCTGACACGTCTAGACGAATAATAACCATATTGTTATGCGATATATTTAACAATAACAAAACGGGTTGTTAACACCGGTCAAACTCTGATGTAATGGTGGGGAAATAAGGAAGGAAGTTCAAGAAAGTGTCCAGATATGTCTAACGAACAATCTTTTGTGTTTGTCATACGCCATACATGATACTTCTGTGAGCGGATATCCAGTCTAAGAAAATCATTTTTTTTATAATAAATGTCAAATTATTTCAAGTCCTTTAAAAAACGATGATGTTATTATTGAGACTGTTTTGCGTTACGTATTGTTCTCATATACGATAGGTTAGTTCGGTGTGCCTATTAAGGTGCCTGCTATGATACTGAATTCATAATTCACTGATGAGCCTAATTAGACATAGCAACTATTTAATGGAAAGTTGAATGAAGGTGGAATAGTCAGTTTCTGTAGTACAATTCCGGCCACTTTAGCTCTTTTTTAAAGTGGCAAGCTGGTTTGAGCAACAAAGAAGTTTATATTGCAATATAAACTTGTTAAGTAGTTAAGAATCAAAGCAATACGAGAAAGATACTACATTGTCCTTTTTATGAAGAACACTCATCTGTTTAACAATGCTTTAACAAAACAAATTTAAGCTTAAGATTTGATAGACTTCACTTTTGAAGCACGATATACTGTAAAAAAGTAAAATGTACAAATTAATGTACGATACCCATAAATTTCAATTTGTGTAATTATTTTCATTGTCTTTGTTAAGATATTAGAATAATTGTTTTTGAGAAAATAACGATTTCAAATAATTCAATTTGAAATGTCATAACATTTCTAAGAATTACCGACAATCTATAACTTTGATTTTAATAAATACATAATAACCATGTTTTTTTTTTGTTTTTCTTTGTAATGCAAAATCGAATTAATTATATTTCTTTATGTTTCCTTTAGCGTTTCTGTGACGGAAAAATATATTTTACATAATTATATAGTACAATGTATAATCGTCAGAATAATCCGACCATTTAAACACTTAATGCATATTTTCTTGGAAGTATGAAAAGTTATTGCGAAACACATTAAGTCAAACCAATAAATATATAATTATTATATTGTTTTTGCGTAAAAAATATTCTTACAAAACATAGAGATATTTGTTTTTATTATTTTGCTAGAATAAAAGAATCAACGAACATAATGTATTTTTCCCGAGCTGAGATTTGCAATTTAAAACATCTTTTTTGCTCTCTTTTGGACCTCTGCTTTTTAGGGGTTATGGAAAGCAAACGTCTTCAATGGCAATTGTGATTCATTTTAACAGTTTGAAAACTTTCTAAGTCATGTTTCATTATGTTGATGTTTTGCTCATTTACCATAAGGATTATAGCAAATCTGATGAGATTATTCAATATTTGAAAAACAAGAGAATGAAAACGGGTAAGTTTTAAGTAATATAAATGTATACTGACTTCGGAACTTTGCGTTGCGTGTTTCATCTATAAAGATTTTCGGAAATGATAAAACATGTATGTCTCTTTTTATACAACAATGATACATAATTATAACACTTATTGTATATGCTATCATAAAGTATCAACTATTTTAAATGCTAAAAAATAATAATACAAAAATATAAAACAATTAGAATAAATAAATAAATAAAATAACAAAATGCACATACGAGGGGTTATCCAAAAATTCGTGGACTTTTTAAATATCTTTTGAACGTCAACGTGTATTGTAATGAAATTTTATAAGCATACATTGTAGAATATTATCAACACGTTTTGAAACGAAGAGTTAACTGCGTCAATAAATAATGGTTTTATATTACTTTTAAATAAGCACATACACAGCACCCGGCGCACGTTAGAAAAACGCAGTTAGTCATCGTATATTTTTTGCTAAAAAACCACTGATTAACGAAGAAAACCCGCTAAACATCGCATATTTCCTCTATGAAGTCATTTAAGTAATTCATTAAAATTATGGACGTCATTTCCGTTAATTTTTGTTGAAATCGCCAGAAACGCCAGACGACGGTATTGTTTACAACAGGAAAATGACGGACACGCAGAAATTAGAAAATAGCGTGATCATATAATCTTGTTGTAAGTTGGGAATTACACTGACCAAAACATGAAAAAAAAAGCAGGCAAACAGAGAAATAAAAATTCACTATCATTAGTGTTTAAGTGGCAGAAAAAATTAGTGATGGACATTACTTTGTGAAGCAGTAATGGTAATTGACTGCGAAACGTTGAAGCACAAGTTGTATGTTAAATATTATGACGTTGACGTCAATAACTTTTTTGAGTGCGCCGCTGTCGCCGACATGTGTTTATGTAAAATTAAAAATTGTTTTAATATAAGAAGGTACTAACATGAATTTTTCTGTGTTTATTTGTTATATATTCTTCTAAGCAGTGTAAAAAATTCAAACCAATATCTCAAATATATTTAACGCAACAAAGAATGTCCACGAACTTTTGGATAACCCCTCGTATGTGTCAATAAATAGCTTTTAGTTCGTGGACAGTATTTCCTGATGGAAGTTTGTTGTCCATCCAGCTTATTGGAACCTAGAAATCATCGTATTTCCACCATGACCAGGAATTTTCCTTTGGGTTTCTTTTCCTGAGTAAGACAAAACCTATTGAATTGTTTTATGAGAATACAAGGATCATTTTATGGTATCTGTGTCTGCTTTTGTCTGAAAGCATTAATTTAAAACACACATTAATTCCAGCTGGGAATATTTGTCCATGCAATTTTATTAGTTTACTAAAATAAAGAATAAGTAATGTAAGAAAATTGATATTGAAAAAAAATATAATAAATTGATTGTTGAACATTGTATTTATTAAATTGTCTTAATATAGACGCACAATGTTTTTTGTTGTTGTTTTTGTTTCATTTAAAGTCTTCTTTTTTCATTTGTTACGGTGTTTGAAGTACAAAACAGTCTTTTTAATTAATCAAGTGCTTATTTTTTAAAATATTACATTCACACTTTTTTCATGTAGGTCGGAGGATTGGAAACCATTTTTTGATTACTTTTTGTTACTATACTTCTTGTAATTATTCGAACGTTTTTAATTCTAAACAGTGTATAGATCATTACATACCTGCTTCTGCGTGTACATTATGTCGTATAAATGTGTGAGTAATCATAAGTTGTATTAAGATTTATTTTACTCACTTCATTTATTCAAATAATATTGTAGTTTCCATAAAAGTGTCATGTTTTTTTCTGTTTTTTTTTTATTATTAATTCCAATTTTATTATTTAGATCTGATGCTAGTGGACTAGTTTTACAACAATCCGGAAAAAGCGCATGTAGATTTAACACCAATCACTTGAGTGTTATATGATTCATTCCTTTCTTTACATACCATCACGGGAAATGTTAAAGTGATCAGAAAAAATAATTAAAGTTTGATTTATTGTAGGTGTATTTTTATTATATAATGATATTACAGTACTACGAACACACTTACCAAAATGATTAAGGGAATAACCAAATGAATTGATTTGAAAGATACAGATTGAACTGTGAAGTGGAATTATAACAAGCTTTAAATTATACATAAGTTGTACGTGGCAGACTTGAATTGTATTGTGTACCTAGAGCAAGGTACATTTTCGAAGTAAATTAAGGCGTTCACACCGAACCACCTGTTCATTTTTGCCAATTGCTCGGATCTAACAAGAGATATTTATTATAAAATGCAAGGAGGATATACAACTTGCTTAGGCTCGTAAGTGGTTCTACTCAGGTGACCATACTTTTTACTACATTTATGTAAAAAATGGAATTAGTTCATCCAAAAGTGTATGTCAACCGCAAACGCTTGGCTTAGCCAAAAATGAAAATAAATGAAAAAGAAAATACAAAAACTACAAAGAATCATAAAATCACCTTATCAACTTACAATTGACAGTGCAACTTATAATAATAAATACATTCGCTTATATCGAAATTATAACATTATTAGGAATCTAGATCACATTCGTACTTTGACTGTGCATTGTAATAGTAAGATGCCTGATAGTCTCACATCCAAGAAAATACATGTAGTTCATCAGGCAAAACATAGCAAGCACACAACACAATTATATATGGTACCTAAAATAAGTGTATCATAAATGTAGTTATTGTGATCGTCTGTTCTTTACAACATTTACTCAGCTTTCATGACGATACGATATGACATGTATCCCCCACGGGAAATGAAGCTATGATAAACAACGAGTACGGAAAGTGTTAAAGGATGTGTCCGCTATTGCTTCCGATAATGTGCATGATAAGGATATCAGCACTTGTAATTAAATAAAATCATTTGAATGCAGAGATCACTCAATCTGTAAACTTAGTTACAAATAAGAAACGTAAACTTTGTTTACAAATAAGAAATTGGAAAGCTTGCTATGAAACGTTACAGAAATGGTTTCAAGACAAGACATTGTTTGTGATCTGTATAATATTGTTTTAAAAGCATGATAAGCAATAATAATACAATATATACATATGTCTAGTTGGTGTAAAGACATAGACAAAGTAATGGAAATGACCTTAATTTACACTAACTATTGTTTTTTGTTTTAATTTTAAATGTTAACAAAAATGGTAAGCAACAAATTAATTGCTTGTTATTCTCTATGAATGATCTAATGTAGCACATGATGTTTGAAGGTTCGCTTAATGTCATTTATTGTATGTTGTAGAAACCCAAACGAGTAATTTGCAAATATTACGTTTAGTGGCTTTGCTTCATTTTAGTATTTGCCTATTGATTAAAACAGTGAACATAAACAATTAGAACGGTTATCATAATATTGATCTCTACTCAGATGGCAAGAAACACGAATTATAAATTGACAAATATTGGATACATGTTATCTGTGAAACTGTCTGATATTAAGTGAATTGGATTTAAAACGAATTGATGTTGATAGATATTAAAAACGACATGTACCGAAACCTTAAACTCATTACTAAGCTATTAACAAATGAATGTGTGTCGAGGAGATCAGCGTCTGATTATTCAATAATATGTCCTGTAGTAAGAAATAATAATTACCAAGTTTTAAACAAAATAATCATTTGAGAAGAAACAATAACATTTCACTTTTCATATCACAGAAGTAATTGGTGAATTAATCCTAATAAAAACTGTTTCATCAAAGCAACAACAATACTGCAGCGTCTTTATTATCGGAAAAGTACATCACAATCGATTATCTGCCTTTACTGGCGAAATACAAATTAATCATTAAGTAACATGATGTACATTATAGGCAATTGGATCATTTTATTTCTATAGAAATGTAAAGAGATATTTACTCAAATGGTAGATTCAACTGGTCCCGTCCATTGTTTTCAAATTCTTATGTTTAGTTGTTTCTTTTTTCAAAGTAACTTAGTCATCATTGTCGTTTTAAAGAAGCTACTTCTCTTGTTTTAACATCCATTTCTTTTGTAGACGCTTGCTGGCTGGATCGTCAATTAAATTATGCCGTATACTTAAAACTGAAGTATATGTTATTTATGACAAATATACCATTAAAGTAAAGTTTCCAGTGACATATGAATGAAAAATGAGATTTAATTGTTACAAAAGTAACGAATTTATCAGAAAGATAATAACATTGCTCTATATAGCAACAATAAGTGTTGGAAAGCCTACTCCTGAAAAAGTTTATCCGGGCTTTGACATGTAAGTATTTAATTGTTTTTTTTTTGTAATATTCTTTTAGAAATTTTACTGTCTCGTATAAAGTGTTCCTTCTTACCTTATTGAAAATCATAACAATTGGTATACGACACACTCTACAATAAACTGCTCTTATATCCTTGTCATTGAAATAGTATGTATTATAACTTACTATCTTTTATATATTTGTGTCCAAATATCTAAAATTTGTAATATCTTCAACTCAATTTGTTTATTTTCCACAACAAATATTTAATTTAATTAAAAGAAAATATAGTCAGTAGCAAATAATTTATATATCTGCCTTCCAAATAAATCAATATGTTTCTCTCATTGCTGTTGATAATAGATACTATGAAGAGAAAGATTATAAAATGAAATACCATGATAATTTTGTAAAAAAAGTTATATTGGTTGTCATGTAAAAATTCTAGTTGAAGCTTTAAAGAAATAGTAGATACATAATCTCTATGATGGTCGAAGAACTTTTTTCTTAAACAATTTTAAATAATTATGAATAGTAGTCTTCATTAGTTGTAGCAAATATAAAACAAATTATGTCCCTACCTTTATTTATATTTTTGAATGTTTTTTAAGTCTTAGACGATTTAAATTCATTTTTAAAATATATGAAGATTTTATAATCGTAAACCGATAATTAACTAAACACTTGTGTAGCATTGTGAGAAACAGGTTTTTATTATTGTTTGCTGGCCATATACGATATCGTATAACAAAGCTTTATCAGAGAAAAAGTTGTTAATTTTGTTATCTGTTATCTAGTTGTTATAGAAGCAAGACCGGAAAGAGTGTAAGAAAATGGTTGTTACAACATTGCACTTTAAATGCACTGAAACTATCAAGGGAATAATGCACATCTTTATTACTAACATAGACTGCAATTTACAAGTTAAATGCATACAAAAAGCTTTGTTTCCCGTTTGTTTATTTATTTATTTTCCTTTATATTTAGAAAATGTGTTTTTTTTATCGGCATACTTGATGAATTCGATTGATCAAGTTAATGGGGTTGTACACTTTAACATTCTTGTTAGTTCGTCTAATACGCATATGAGAAACATATCACTTACTTATCACAGTAAAATTTTAACAGTTATAAAAGATATTAAGACATAAAGACATGAAGCTAAGCAATATGAAGAATATATAAAGCTTTGTCGTGGCATTCAAGTTATAATTATTACTTTTCCATGAAATATATAGAAAAAGTATTGTCATTCTTTCGTTGAAATTGCTGACTTTATAATTATCAAAATATTGGATATTGGAATGTTTAGTTGTCTACTCTTTGGAATAATATTTTATATTAGTTTTACTTCAAATGGTGGTTGTAAATTCATATGATTGTTAGAAATGATAACAGTTTTATAGTGTTGCTTTGCAGTATAAATGTCTCAGAATGGTAAGATGATAAGTTCAAATCTGATGACATTAATCCAACATTTCCCCTCATATCTCCGCAATATCTGACACGTCTAGACGAATAATAACCATATTGTTATTCGATATATTTTACAATAACAAAACGGGTTGTTAACACCGGTCAAACTCTGATATAATGATGGGGAAATAAGGAAGGAAGTTCAAGGAAGTGTCCAGATAAATCTAACGAACAATCTTTTATGTTTGTCATACACCATGCATGATACTTCTGTGAGCGAATATCCAGTCTAAGAAAATCATTTTTTATAATAAATATCAAATTATTTCGTGTCCTTTAAAAAACGATGATGTTATTTTTAAGACTGTTTTGCATGACGTATTGTTCTCATATGCAATAGGGTAGTTCGGTGTGCTGCTATGCTATTATTTTTCACTTATGAACCTAAATAGACATAGCAACATTTTAATGGAAAGTTGAGTGGGAGTGAAATTGTCAGTTTCTGTAGTAATATTCCGGTCACTGTAGTGCTTTTTTAAAGACACAAGCTGAATTTAGCAAGAAAGACGTATATAAATGCAATATAAATGTGTATAATAGTTATAAGAATCAAAGCAATACGAGAAAGATACTTCATTGTCCTTATTTATAAAGTGCACTGTTTAACAATAGTTTAACATAACAAATTTAAGCTTAATATGTGATAGACGTCACTTTTGTATAAAATGTAAAATATACAAATTCATTTACAATCAATAAAATTCAATTTGTGTAATTATTTGCCTTGTCTTTGTTGTGATATTAGGATAATTGTTTCTGAGAAAATTTGAAATGTCATAGCATTTCTAAGAATTAACGATGATCAATTACTTTGATATTTTTTCCGTTTAATATAAGATAACCATGTTCTTCGTTGTCTTTGTATTGCAAAATCTAATTAATTAGATTGCTGAATGTTTCCTTTAGCGCCTTCATAGTGGGACACATTAATATGTATTTTTCATAATTATATATTATTAATATAAATAAAGTATTAATATTTATCTCAACATTTAAACACTTTATACATATATTCTTGGAAGTATGAAAAATGATAGCGAAATGGGTTTAAGTAAAAACAATTCAATTTACTGTTTCTCTGTTGGGCCTCTTTTTCTAAGAGTTGATGGAAAACGAATGTCGTTGATGGAAATTGTGATTCATTTTATAAGTTTGAAATCTTGTTAATGATGTCGTAACATTTTCATAATGTATGATTATTATACATGTGTAATAAACCCCTTTGATTTATTACTTGTAAGATTCTCATTTCTTTAAATTATTGCATTTAAATAACAAAGAGATACAATACTTGATTGTAAGAAAAGTTTGTTTTTTTTAATTTGGACACACGAGACATATTTGTTGATCTTTGTTGTGTTTTATTTTCAAAGTATATATATAAATATAAATTTGAATATCAGATATACAACAATTTTAAGAAAAACGATATTTTTATTAAAACCGATATTATATACAAACCTACGTAACCTTTAGTTGAATGCGATTTGAATAATTGCGATGCCAAAGGTTCATAGCAATGTAAGTGTTGGATATGCATGGGATAACATGTCAGTGTAACTTGTTATCGGTACGTTGATAAATGTCGATATGTCGTCCGTCCCTGTTTTAATAGTGGTGATTATTCAGTGAGATTAAATTATCATTAAGTATCAAAACTTTTAACTTGTTCCGGTGTAAACTTAAGATCACTTAACATAATAATAATAATAATAATAATAATAATAATAATAATAATAATAATAATAAATAAGTAAAAAAATAAATAAATAAAACATACACACGTGTAAATAAATGGCCCTAAGCAGTGCTGTTAGGCTTATTTCTTGATCGAAGAATGGTGTCCATCCAACTTTTAGGATTCTAGGAATCATCACATTTCTACCATGATCAGGATTTTCCTCTCGGGTGATTATTCAATTTTGTGAAAAGTGAGATTTAATTATCATTAATAGTATCAAAACATTGGAACCTAGAAATCATCGTATTTCCACCATGATCAGGATTTTTCCTTTTGAGTTCTTTTCCAGAGTAAGACGAAACCTATTGAATTGTTTTATGAGAATACAAGGATCATTTTATGGTATCTGTGTATGCCTGTTTCTGAAAGCATTAATTTCAAACACAAATTGATTCCAGCTGGGAATATTTGTTCATGCAATTTTGTTAGTTTATTAATATAGAAAATAAGGAATGTCAGAGAATTGCTATTGAAAAAAATAAAATAAAATGATTGTTGAACATTGTATTAAATAAATTGTCTTAATATAGACGCACAAAGTTTTTTTGTTTCAGTTCAAGTCTTTTTCATTTGTTACGGTGTTGGAAGTACAAAACAGTCTTTTTAATTAACCCAGTGCTTATTCTTAAGTTTTTACACTTTTCTCATTTAGGTCGGAGGGTTGGAAACCATTTCCTGATCACTTTCTTGTTCTATACTTCTTGTAATTATATGAACGTTATTGTTTCAAAACAGTTTAAAGATCATTGCATACCTGCTCATGCATGTACAGATATGTCGTATAAATGTGTGAGTAATCATAAGTTGTATTAAGATTTATTTTACTCAATTCATTCATTCAAATAATATTGTAGTTTCCATAAAAGGGACATGTTTTTTCTGTATTTTGTTTTAAATTTGTTTTTTCTTAATATTAATTTTTATTTTATTATTTATATCTGATGCTAGAGGGCTAGTTTTATAACAGTCCGGAAAAAGGCGCATGTGGATTTAACACCAATCACTTGCGTGTCAATTCATTCCTTTCTTTACATATCATCACGGGAGATTTTAAAATGATCAAAAAGAGTTATTAAAGTTTGATTGATTGCAGGTGTTTTTTTTTAATCATATAATGATATTACAGCACTACGAACACACTTACCAAAAATAATTCAGGGTATTACCAGAATGCTCGCAAATGAACTGATTTGAATGATACAGATTTAACTGTGAAAATAGAATTATAGCAAGCAAGTTTTACGAGGCAGACTTGCATTGTATTGACTTTGACTATTGCTCGGATCTAACAAGAGATATTTATTATAACATGTGAGGAGGATATACAACTTGCTATGGCTCATAAGTGATTCTACTCAGGTGACCATACTTTTTACTACATTTATGCAATTGAATGGGTTCATCTTAACGTTTCTGTCAACCGCACACGCTTGACAAAAATTTAAAAATGAAAATACTAAAACTACAAAGAATCATGAAATCACTTTATCACCTTACCATTGACAGTGCGACTGATAATAAATCATACATTCGCTTAATTATAATATTATAAGGAATCTAGACCACATTCGTAATTTGACTATGAGTTTTAATAGTAAAATGCCTGATAGTCTAACATCCAAGAAAATAATTCATCAGGCAACACACAGCAAACACACAATACAATTCTATATAATACCGAAAATAAGTGTATCAAAAATGTAGTTATTGTGATCGTGTATTCTTTAACTCAGCTTTCAGGACGATACGATATGACATGTTTCCCCCGCGGGAAATGAGGCTATGATGAAAAAACAAGTAGGGGAGAAATGTCGAAAGATGTGTCCGTTATTGCTTCCGATAAGGAATGTGTATGATAAGGATATCAACACTTGTATTTAAATAAAATCATTTGAATTTAGAGTTCACTTAATTTGTAAACTTAGTTACAAATAAGAAATGTAAACTTTGTTACAAATAAGAATTTGGAAAGCTTGCTATGAAACGTTAGAGAAATGGTTTCAATACAAGATATAGTTTGTGATCGGTATAATATTGTTTTAAAAGCATGATGTACAATAATCATACAATATATAAATATGTCTAGTTGGTGACACTGTAAAGACATAAACAGAGTAAAGGAATGATCTAATTTACACTTACTATTGTTTTGTCTAAATGTTAACAAACATTATAAAAACACAGTTAATTGCTTGTTATTCTCTATGAATGATCTAATGTAGCACATGATGTTTGAAGGTTCACTTAATGTCATTTATTGTATGTTGTAGAAACCATCACTTATTCCCAAATAAGAATATTTGCAAATATTATATTAAGTGGCTTTACTTCATTTCAGTATTTGCTTATTGAACATAAACAATTAGAACGGTAATCATAATATCAATATTGATCACTACGCAGATGGCAAGAAACACGGATTATACTTTGACAAATATTGGATACATGCTATCTGTGAAACAGTCGGATATTAAGTGAATTGGATTTAAAGCGAAATGATGTTGATAGATGTTAAAAACGACATGTCCCAAAACCTTAAACTCATTATTAAGCTATTAACAAATGAATATGTGTCGAGAACATCAGCGTCTGTTTTTTTCAATAATATATGTTGTAGTTAGAAATAAACATAATAATTCCTTGAGTAGAAACAATAATATTCCACTTTTCATAACACAGAAGTAATTGGTGAATTAATCCTTATACAAATTGTTTAATCAAAGCAACGAAAATATTACAGCGTCTTTAATGTTCATAACAATGGATTATATGCCTTAATTGTCGAAATACAAATTAATCATAAAGTAACATGATGTACATTTTAGGGCATCGGATCATTTTTTTCTATAGTAATGTAAAGGGATATGTACTCAAATGGAAGATTCAACTCGTCCCGTCCATTGTTTTCGAATGCTGATGTTAAGTTTTTTTCCAAAGTAACTTACTCATCGATACATAGAGGATATTTGTTTGTTTGTGTGTAAGATGAAATTTTATTTCATCGAGTGGGCTTTAAAAACAGTATTCTCACGAGTGGCGTAGCCACGAGTGAGAATACTGTTTTTAAAGTTCACGAGATGAAATAAAATTACATCTTACACAACAAACAGACAAACTTTCTTTTTATTTTATGCTTAAAAACAAGTTAAAACCAAATTTCCATAATTTTAACGTTAATATTAAAATCTGTTTCCCCCATTGAGAGCCCCATTTAGACGGAATTTCTCATTAAAAACAAGAAGTCTTGAGCTGAAAAATAAGTCCGCCAATCAAGGTTAAATGACGGTGATATTTATTCATTTTATTAAAAAAATATGAATGATCGCTTGTTTTAATAATAAAAACAAACAATTCTTGTAGGAGAAAAAGTCCAACCATCCATCCATATTTCTGTTACTTACTGCGAATTTATATTAGACCTGGCTTTGTAAAATGTAAGCGGCAGCCATTTTTTAAAGTTGTGTATTTCATGGGAGGAAAATAATTGTGTAAGATTCAGAGGGATATAATTTGGATTTGTTAGTCATACACCTTTTTAAAAGAAAGAAAACTTATTTGAGGATTGTAACAGACAAAAAATATGTGTTGACAGAAGTGAAAACATTCAGAAAAGGAGCTAGGAAAATGGAAAACTTGGAAGCTTGCTAAGGAACGCTGGGTTGTTTTACTTATTCTACGAGTGATGGCTGTCAATGCTTTTCAATTTTTCATAAAGCATACGGCAGTTATTGCTCGTAGGAACTTTAATATGCCCAAATGTCATCAAGAGCAGTTTTGCATGGGGAAGGAATGTATTTTTCAGACTGCAAAAACGAAACAAAAAAATTTAGAGACGAAATTTGGTTATTGGAATTTGAATGAATAGAAGTAAGTTTTCTCTCTTTATTACTTTTGACATTAAAGTTATTTATCTATTTCAGCTTTACTATTTCTTTTAACAGCCTGACATTGTCAGAATTGTTTCGTCATTGAAAAAAGTGAAATTATATTTTGATAATTTTCACTGTGAAATTATCAAATATAATTTTCACGGATAAATCAGTAATCCACTGAAAAGCATAAAATAAAAGTTTGCAATTATGGTCACTGGCATAAATAAGTGCATAACACATCTCTTGTTTTACCATCCATTTCTTTTGCAGACGCTCGCTGTTGGATCGTCAATTAAAAAAAGTCGTATACCAAAACCTGAAGTATATGTTATTTATGAAAAAAATACCATTTAATAAAAGTTGCCAGTGACATATGAATAAACAATGCCGCGATTTAATTGTTACAAAAGTGGCGAATTTATCAGAAAGATAATAACATTGCTATATATAGCAACAATAAGTGTTTGAGTTCCTACTCCTGAAAAAATTTATCCGGACTTTGGCATGTAAGTATTTAATTATTTTTTGTAATATTCATTTATAATTTTTAGTTGTCTCATAGAAAGTGTTCCTTCATACCTTAAGTGACATTATTCCCATCCAATGTTATATAATGAGTGAACGGGTGAATATCAAAATAAGTTTTCATTTGATTCATTATTCCTTTTTATTTAATAATTAAGTTCGCATAAACAATAAATAACGCAGAGATCCCAACGAAATTTCTGTAAATATCCATTAGAATTTACATGTTACGCTTAGTTTATAAAAAGAGTGGGGCAGTCTTTTTACATTTTAGGCAGATTTATAATTTTATTCAAAACATATTCCAATATCAACTGTTGGTCAAACACCATTTTGTCAATTAATCTTTTGAAATATAAAGTCCATTCAGCTCAACTTGACTATGAAAATATGAGCATAATGTCACTTTATAACGATCGGTATACGACACGCTGCACAATACATCAAGCTGCTCTGTATCCTTGTCATTGCAATAGTATGTTCTTCAACTAACTATCCTTTACCTAATTCAGTCCAAATATCTAACATTTGTAATATCTTCAACTCAATTTGTTTATTTTTCACAACAAATATGTATTTAATTAAAAGAAAATATAGTCAGTAGCAAATAATTTGTATATCTGCCTTCCCAATATACCAATATGTTACTCTCGGTTCTGTTGATAATAGCTACTATGAAGAGAAAGATTATAGTTACAATAAAATACCATAATTTTGTAAAATAATTTTTGTATTGATATTCACGTAAAAGTTCTTGTTGAAGCTTTAAAGAAATAGTAGATACATTGTCTTTATGATGCTCGACGACTTTTTTTCTTAAACATTTTGAAATAATTATGAAGCGTAGTCTTCATGAATTGTAGCAAATATTACAAAATTATGTCCGACATTTATTCATATTTTTTTTAAATGTTTTTTATCCTCCTTTGACGATTTAAAATCATTTTTTAAATACTGGAGATTTTATAATCGTAATGCAAAAAATTAATGTAATGCAACTTGTGTAGTATTGTTAAAAAACAGGTTTTATTATTGTTTTCTGGTCATACGATCTATAACAAAGCTTTATCAGAGGAAAAGTGGTTAATTGAGTTATCTGTTATCTAGATGTTATAGATCTGAAGCAAGAAAGGTACATGACAAATAGTGTAAGAAAATGGTTGTTTCAACATTGTACTAACTATCAAGAGAATACTGCACATCTTTATTACTAACAAAAACTGCAATTTACAAGTTAAATGCATACAAATACTTTGTTTCCCGTTTATTTTTTCTTATTTTCCTTTATGTTTAGAAAAATGTTTTTTCTTATCGGCATACTTGATGAATTCGATTGATCAAGTTCATGTCATTGTACACTTTAACATTCCTGTTAATTTGTCTAGTACGCATATAAATTATAACTTACCTATCACAGTAAAATTGTAACAGTTATAAAATAAATCAAGACATAAAGTTAAGCAATATGAAGGATATATAAAGCTATGTCGTGACATTCAAGTTATAATTATTACTTTTTCCATGAAATATATAGAAAAAGTATTGTCATGCTTTCGTTGAAATTGCTGACAAATAATTATCAAAATATTGGATATTTGAATGATGAGTTGTCTTCTTTTTTGAATAATATTGTATATTAGTTTAACTTCAAATAGTGGGTCTAAATTCATATGATTGTTAGAAATGATTACATTTGATAGTATTGCTTTGCAGTATAAATGTATCAGAATGATAAGATGATAAGGTCAAATCTGATGACATTGATCCAACATTTCCTCTCATTTCTCCGCAATATCTGACACGTCTAGACGAATAATAACCATATTGTTATGCGATATCTGTACAATGATAAAACGGGTTGTTAACACCGGTCAAACTCTGATAGAATGATGGGGAAATAAGGAAGGAAGTTCAAGGAAGTGTCCAGATAAGTCTAACGAACAATCTTTTGTGTTCATGATATTTCTGTGAGCAGATATCCAGTCTAAGAAAATCTTTTTTGTTTATAATAAATATCAAATTATTTCAAGTCCTTTAAAAAACGATGATGTTATTATTGAGACTGTTTTGCATTACGTATTGTTCTCATATACGATAGGTTAGTTCGATGTGCCTATTAAGGTGGCTGCTATGATACTGAATTCATAATTCACTGATGAGCCTAATTAGACATAGCAATTATTTAATGGAAAGTTGAATGAAGGTTGAATAGTCAGTTTTTGTGGTACAATTCCGGTCACTGTAGTGCTTTTTTAAAGTGGCAAGCTGGTTTGAGCAACAAAGAAGTTTATTTATGCAATATAAACTTGTTAAGTAGTTAAGAATCAAAGCAATACGAGAAAGATACTAGATTGTCCTTATTATGAAGAACACTCATCTGTTTAACAATGCTTTAACAAAACAAATTTAAGCTTAAGATTTGATAGACGTCACTTTTGAAGCACGATATACTGTAAAAGTATAAAATGTACAAATTAATTTACGATACCCATAAATTTCAATTTGTGTAATTATTTATATTGTCTTTGTTAAGATATTAGAATAAATGTTTTTTGAGAAAATAACGATTTCAAATAATTCAATTTGAAATGTCATAACATTTCTAAGAATTACCGACAATCAATAACTTTGATTTTTATAAATATATAATAACCATGTTTTTGTTTTTCTTTGAAATGCAAAATCGAATTAATTATATTTCTTTATGTTTCCTTTAGCGTTTCTTAGACGGAAAAATATATTTTACATAATTATATAGTACAATGTATAATCGTCAGAATAATCCGACTATTTAAACACTTAATGCATATTTTCTTGGAAGTATGAAAAAATATTGCGAAACACATTAAGTCAAAACAATAAATATATATTTTTTGCGTAAAAATATTCTTACAAAACATAGAGATATTTGTTTTTATTATTTTGCTAGAATAAAAGAATCAACGAACATAATGTATTTTTCCCGAGCTGAGATTTGCAATTTAAAACATCTTTTTTGTTCTCTTTTGGACCTCTGCTTTTTAGGGGTTATGGGAAGCAAACGTCTTCAATGGCAATTGTGATTCATTTTAACAGTTTGGAAACTTTCTAAGTCATATTTCGTTATGTTGATGTTTTGCTCATTTACCATAAGGATTATAGCAAATCTGATGAGATTATTCAATATATGAAAAACAAGAGAATGAAAACGGGTAAGTTTAAGTAATATAAATGTATACTGACTTCGGAACTTTGCGTTGCGTGTTTCATCTATAAAGATTTTCGGAAATGATAAAACATGTATGTCTCTTTTTATACAACAATGATACATAATTATAACACTAATTGTATATGCTATCATAAAGTATCAACTATTTTAAATGCTCAAAAATAAAAATACAAAAATACAAAACAATAAGAATAAATAAATAAATAAAATAACAAAATGCACAAATGTGTCAATAAATAGCTTTAAGTTCTTGGACAGTATTTCCTGATGGAAGTTTGTTGTCCATCCAGCTTACTGGAACCTAGAAATCATCGTATTTCCACCATGACCAGGAATTTTCCTTTGGGGTACTTTTCCTGAGTAAGACGAAACCTATTGAATTGTTTTATGAGAATACAAGGATCATTTTATGGTATCTGTGTCTGCCTTTGTCTGAAAGTATTAATTTAAAACACACATTGAGTCCAGCTGGGAATATTTGTTCATGCAAATTTGATAGTTTATTGATATAATAAAAAATAAGCAATGTCAGATAATTGCTATTGCAAAAATAAAATAAATTGATTGTTGAACATGGTATTAAATTAATAAAGTCTTAATATAGACGCACAATATTTATGTTGTCATTTCAAGTATTTTTTTCATTTGTTACTGTGTTTGATATACCAAACAGTCTTTTTAATTAATACAGTGATTAAGATATTGCATTCATACTTTTTTCATGTAGGTCTGAGGGTTAGAAACCATTTCCTACTTGGTTTTTTGTTCAATACTTTCTTGTTGTTGTACGAGCATAGGTATTTTTAAACAGTTTAAAGATCATAACATACTGCATAAATAGATATGTTGTATAAATGTGTGACTTATTATGAATTGTATTAAGAATTTTTCTTACTAACATCATTCATTCAAATAATATTGTCTCTTTAATAATTTAGATCTGGTGCTAGTGGGCGTGGACAGTAGCTTGTACTTTCCAATACAGTCCATGAACAGGCTTAATCAAATCTAGCTTGCAGTATTTATTTTTGACGTATTTGGCGTTTTTATGGAGTTCATTTTCAAATTTTATCAATTGCAATGTATTTGTATTATGAATACTTTTTTTAATTAAAAAAAAACGATATATAAAATTTAAAGAAAAAAATGTTGTTACAGCTATTGCAAGGTAATGCAATGTCACCAAACAATGCAAAGTCTGATACCCTGATCACCCTGTTATATCTAAATTTATTTTTATACATGTTATTCATAATTTATAGTACGCGGATTTATATAATTGTTATATTGACAAAAAATGCATTTTTTGTTCTAGTCAATTCAGGTTTCGTCTTCCAAGCACTCTGTGTTTCTTTTATCAGAATGATTAAACATTTGAAATACCCCCTTTTTCTCGTTCAGTAAATGATCAAAATTGCTTTTGTGATACCATGCAGTTTATATCTCTTGCATTGTTGTGGACTTATCCTGTTGTAAAACATAATGTTTGATAAATCATTCAAATCGTATGGTATTGAAACCAATTATCTACGATCAGACGGGCAATAAACCTAAATGGGATAAGGGGTCATTTGAATTTGAATATCGATATATTGTTTTGTTGAACAATGAGTAATTGACCTCTTTCTTTATTGTTACGGGATTGATTCACTCTAAAGTTTTAGTTTGTTCTGTAAATGATTAGATGCCCATAATTATGAGATAAAACACAACTATTTGAGGTATTTTTGCGAATTTCATATATATTATTAGTGGCCGTTTACTCCATAATCGTCAGCGTATCTGTTAACTGATTCTTCTCATTGACAATTAACATTTTAATTTTCGATTCAGAAAGAAAACACCTTAGATTAAATCAATATTTCTTTGAACTGGGATAATCTTTTCCGTAAATGATTTTCAATCGAAAATCTTAATGACACGGTTAATATAAACTATATTACAAATAAAATGTAACGTGTTGCTTTTACGTGATTGCCTTTAAAATGCCTAGATAGGAAACAATTTAATTGTAACAATCAACTATTTTATTACAAAATAATTGTGCAATAGGATCATGTTTAACATAATATGTATAAAAAACGATTGAAACGTAACAAAAGTACCAATCTTTACATTGAAGACAACTCAAATATGACTTGCAAAAAGACATTAGTCGAGTTACTTCTCTTAAACTGTAGCCATTGTTATAAATTACATACACGAGTTGAAACAATATTTATTTGCTACAACTTATTTCAATCAATAATTGTTGGTACAAAGCAAATGTACTGTCAGTTTCATTGTAATTTATAATGCCGATGTCGTCCGATATATCACACTGTACAATAATGTTTAGGCATGTAATCAAATGCCTTTCTAAATTTAAATATCTATTTGTTAGTTTTTGAATAGGTTATAAATAATAAACTGTACTTTAGCACGAAATGCAGCAAAATACAAGTTTTTTAATAATTACTTGATTAATTTTACTGGTTCAGCTAAACATCTCAGATTTATAATGACTGGTATAGTATTCAAATATTTGCTTTAAAGCGGAACACAATTCTATTACATAAATTATAATATTGTATCTAGTATGAGGTAGCAAAGCCGCTATGATTAAGTGTTTGCCTTGCCGGTAGTACATCGCTTGCAAAACTCCTTCCCAGCTTTTGATAAAATTCTATGCCATTTTTAAACTTACGTAAATTTTTAGACTTTCATTCCCTAATGCTTTTTTATCATTTCAATTGTTTTATTTGATGCAATACATATGTTTATTACAGTCCTTTTTTCATAGACATCAAATAAAAACATGTTATTACCTTTTTTAATACTGGTTTAGAAAGTCCATTTAATTGGGTGTAAGAACTAACTAACTAACTAACTAACTAACTAACTAACTAACTAACTAACTAACTAACTAACTAACTAACTAACTAACTAACTAACTAACTAACTAACTAACTGACTGACTGACTGACTGACTGACTGACTGACTGACTGACTGACTGACTGACTGACTGACTGACTAACTAACTAACTAACAAACCAACAAACAAACTAACTAACTAACTGACTTTCTAACTAACTAACTAACTAACTTAATAACTAACTAACTAACTAACTTACTTACTAACTTACTTACGAACGAACAAACGGACGGGCGAACAAACGAAACGAGCACAATTATATTTAAGTAATTATGAAATTAATTTATTGCAGTGTTATTTTTACTTGTTGATTTAAAACGAACAAAATAATGATTTTATTTCTTAATTATCGCAAGAGAGTCAATTTATCTGCTGACATTATATAAGTGTAATATCAGTTTTGTTAAATGGCCTCATTACACTCGTGCACCGTAGTTCGTTTGATAGTTACATTTTATCTTCAGGCATGCACATGTATGACATTATCAAAATATATTCGCTATGAAATTCACAGAGATAACATTTCAAGATAATTGCTTCAAGTTTTACAGGGTTTCGGCACTAAATGAGTTTTTCCCTGATGAACAGAATCAAGTTCCGTTTGTTTTTCTTATCTCTTACTGAGATAAACAAGAAGGCAGAATAATGTTTTTATTTTCTTTCGAATAGAATAGAAACAATATAGTTAACGGCCACGCTCTTGGTACAACACTATAATATGGAAATTTCAGTTTGGGTGTAATCGAGTCTGAAATATACAGCAGCTCAAGTGGTATTCAGTTTAATACAAAGTGTTCTATAAAGTATACAGCCACTAATCTGCACATATTTAAATTAAAAAAGATAATAATGATATGAAAGTAGAAAAGGTTTTGTGATTTTTACCGGCCTGTTTTGACTGAAACAAACCTTTATTTTTTAACTGTTTTCATGGCTTTAATGTTTAAGCGTTTAATAACCAAGAGAAAATGTTAAACACCAGCCAAGCTAAATATTTTACCTCTACAGGCATATTTTTGCTCGTTTTTATTTATTTATTTATCTATGATTTTTTTTTATATTTTTATATTTATTTGTCAATTAATTTATGTGTTGCATATATAAACATGTATTAGTAGCAAGGAGCAAAACACTTCGATCATTCTTCAAACGAAGCAACAAATGCACTTAGCGTATATTTCCCTGCCAGCCATGCTTCCCACATCTTTGCATATTGGAAAATATTATGGAGACATTATGAATGTTTTCATCTCATTAGATTATCATCTTGCGACAACGAAAAGTTATGAGATCATTTATGTCTACATCATTTGCTTATTGTATTGACTGAACGCCACGCATATAATGTAATTCTGCAAGAAGTCAAAACAATACGACCGACATCTGACAATTATAAGATAAAATGTCATCTTATATTGATCATATATTAAGATGTTATTGCTAAAACTGGATAATATACATTAGGTACTTCAAATTTGTGTAAAGTAACTTTATGTTGAACAAGAAAGGAGTTCATAAGACAGTGCTGCAATTAAAATATTTAAATATTGCTGTGTACATAATGACATAATGAAAAGTGCCAATGATATAGGCTTTGTTATAAAAATATCATGGAACGTAAGTTATAAACATAAATATATACAAGGTTTGCATACAAATGCATCTTTTGTGAATGTCCAGTGATTTTTAATGTGCAAACCATCGAATGTGCTTATTTGAGGTAAACATTTAGGTGTTAAATAAACCGATACTTCGTCGAGGATATGAATTGCAAAGGGGAAGGATTAATTGCATTGATAAGCAGTGGTTAGATGTTCCATGGAAGTACGACTGAATTTGGAGATTATGGGAATATAAAGAATATAACTCTTCTTAAATAACAACCAAAGCAACATGAAACTATATTATTTTCTAAATATTAGCTGCGTGCTTCGTAGCCTTACATTTATTAATATTATTGATCTCAATTTATGTCTTCAAATGCCACGTGCTCATCATGAAAAGCGCTTTTCAGCTATCGAAAGGTAAGTATTGTATGCATATATTTTGTTCTCTTGTTTTTTTACCGCTGCTGATATGTTGATGTCAATTGTTTGATATATTTACAATTTTATACGAAATAACGGTATGTGGTTATTGGTCTATTAAAAAGATATGCCAATTTTTTGTTGTAATCCATGTCTGAAATGCCCTTTTACAAACGGGTTGATAAGGGCCGGTTTTTTTAAGATTATAAAAAAAAAATACCTTTTATTTTGGGGGTACAAGATTTTTCAATGCCGTCCCGGGGAAAAAACACTAAATTTCAGGGGATTTTTACTAAATGTCAACACCGTTAGTAAAAGGGTTTTTTTCTTCTAAAAATTTTTCCAAAAATTTGTTTCTTTTTTGTTGTTTAACGTATACTATCAAATTTCCCAATTAAAATTGTAATATATATTTAAAAACGCTTAAGTTTCCCGACATATATTTCCAGAGCTTAGAGGGGTTCGGGACATTTAATAGAGGAATTCTCGTTGGGACAATTTTTTTGTAATATTTATAATTTTTCCTTAAACAATGATAAAAATACAAATTTTAGTAAAGTAGTCAATTTTGTTGTCTGTGAAAAACGACTGTTTGGGTTTTTTAATTAAATCGAAAAATCATTTAAAGTAACATAAGACACATGTTTGTTTTATTGATAATATGTAAAATTTTCATTGTCATTGACAAAAGTCACATGTATGTTTAATATTGTAATACAAAGAATTTTCTTTGTCAGTGACAAAAACACATGTTTCATTAATTAAAACAAAACAGAATATATAATATATATATATATTTATATTTTAAATTTGTAATCCTAACATTATTGATGTTTATATGATCAAAGTAGTTACTTGGCTTATTTTTATAGCATTTCGAGAATTACTTGCATAACGAACAAAAACGTATAAAGGAATGATTAAGTACACCCCGTCAGTCTCTTTATTGTGTTTTCCTGTACATAACTAATTCACTTTGTCCTTTACGAAAGAAAACAATAGTTGACGTATAAGCCAACGTATAAGTTTTAACCATAAGTATTCATTAATGAAACTAAATGTGTAGCTATTTCAATACCAAAGCAACCTTAAAAGACAGTATTGTCTTGTTAAATAACTTAGTCTGAAACCGTATCATTGATATCTTATTTTCAGTATACTTTTATAATAGATTTTATGTTAAACAATTCTTATTTGAATTGATATGTGTTGGTTCTGTATGCATTTTCAAATTGGTATATATAATAAAAAATAAAACAAATAATGACATATCAAATTGTATCGTTAAACATTTCGCACTTTCTTGTTTGTAATAGTTCTAAATAAAACTGAATTACTGTTAAGAAAAAATGATTTCTAGATATTGTTGAATCTCGCTCTTTTATTCATTATGTTTATTGCCAATTTTATTATTTTTTTATGGATACTTGGTAAACATATATTTTAACCAGCGGATCGATCTCCTCCGCTGGAAAAGGAGTTAATATAAACAACTGGAATTTATTAGATAAAAGGCGTAAGCGGCGGTGAATCACTGATATATATTGCTGAAAATGTTAAGGTGAAGACAATGTGTCATCATCAATAGAATATTACACAAGCGAGATAAAATTGCCTGTTTTAAATTATACATTATTACTGTATAGTGATACAATTGAAGAGAATGTAAAATATTTCATGAGAACAAAAGACAGGTCTGAATGAACAAATCGATTACTCCACTCACTTTTAAAGTATACACGTGCACATGTATGAGTCAGAAAAACTTCTATTTATATATATCATGTACATGATATTTTAGTTACCATTTTTGGTTAAAAGCACCATTATATTTACTAGTCATTCTCTTAAAATATATTTGTAATTTAACTATGAAACTTAAAAGCTAAAAAATGCCATTTAAAATTAACGCTCAAGATACACATAAGTATGCCAAAACTGTAACATTAGTACTCTGCATTTTGGATGATTTTGCCAATGAAATTTAAGCTATATATATCTAATAAAATACTTTAATTGATGAAAATTTATTCACGGTAAAACTATAGTATAATGTCTCTGTTATTTAACATACACAACTATAATTGTACTCAAACAGAATGAACAGTGCCTGAACAAATATTATATTTATATATTAAGCAAGCCTTTAACCAGTTAGCAATTATTTCGAACATACATCATTCGCCCTTTGCGAAAACATCAGACATGTTTTGTTCATTCGTGTATTTTTATGTTTTCTTCAATAATTCAGAACAAAAGGAAAGAACATTTAACTTTATACCATTAAAAAAATGAAATATCATGAATGGAGTAGTCAGTGTTTCTAAACACTGGAAATTAAAAAGATATTAAAAGGGTACCGCAGCTCAAACCAACATTAATAGTTTTATCGACTTTTAAATTTACATATAATAGCCAAGTCATATGTTATCGGTAGCATTTTTATCTTGCCGTCCTTTTTGGAGTTTTTTGAATATATCAAAAATCTGGGGCAGGGAAATTGTTTAAAAAACAAGTGTTTTTGTAGGGGTGGAGAAAAAGGGGTCCACTTGCGGAAAAAGGGGCAATATTAAACTAAATTTTGGGGGTAATTTTTTTTAAAACTATGCATCAGGTGTTGGAAACATGCCATTACATTTTTAGCCGCCGCATGACGGGTTACTAAAGCAATGCTAACACCTTTATCAGTATTATTTCTCCCTTATCATCCTCCCTTGCTACATTTTTAATGTCTCAGAAACGGTTCTTTTCAACCATTTCTCAAGCAAAATCAAAGGGCGTTTATTATAGTTGAATATTTGTCCATAAAAATTTTATATCAATACAAAGGACAAAGATACTTCTAATTTGGGTTTAGTCCTTTAAAAAATCAAAAAAAAAGTTATTAAAAAAAAAAAAAAAAACATGTAACTTTTATTACTATTATTATTATTTGTGGAAATATCTTTAATTAGTACACTGCTTCAATAAGATTTTTAAATCATACGAATTATTGTAATTATTGTAAAACCAACCGCTATAATTAAGAAAGAGAAAATAACCATTACAAGAGGATAAACGAGAACACACATATAGCAACAGATTATAAGGTTCTGTTGTAGTAGGTCAAGAGAGAGTTGATATATTAAGTAAAAAAGAAAGAATTGTCACAGAAAACCCATACATCTCTTTTTATCTACACATTTTATCAGATAAGCACAATCATCAAATTTGCAGTTTAAAGCCATCGCATCCGTTAAAAAGCTTTTAACACCATTAATGCTACATCAAAGAGTTATGAACCCAAAACACATTTATGACATTTGCTTCATTGTTTTGATGTACTAATAAAATATCAAACGTGAACTTTCATACAAGTATCACAAAAATGTGAGTTCATACAAGTACAAGATAATTTTCTACACTAAATGATCATTGTCGGCATAACATTTTCACAGACTTTTAAAAAAAGCTACAAATAAAAACTCTAACAAAGAATCGGCTTTGTAAGAAAAGTCTAATCATTTCATAATTATTAAGAAAACTTGTAAAAAGGTATACCATGTAGATCGTTATATTTTTGACAAAATAGCATTTGCTTTGTATAATGATGTATGTATTTCGGTATCTACATGTTGACATTAAATATATACTATGCTCAAGTTTGCGTAAACTATTTAATTGCAGATATTTATTGAAATTTATAAAAATCTTAATGAATGTGTTTTTAATAAAAGAAGGAACATATTATATAGGTATGGGGATCTGTGTTCCTTATTACGGGTCAAGTAAAGCTGGTCTTTTCTTTAAAAACTGGCTGTGTTTTAATGACACCACATATTTAAGTTAATAGTGTGACCCTCTCAAATATTAAATTTGAGCACAAATAGCTTTCAATACGATAAAACGTGAAAATAAAAAAGAAATGTTCATGGCATGCTGAATGACATTGACTAAGAAATCATCTGACAAGAAATGACAGTGTTAATGAATACATTACTTATTTCTGCATACATGATTAAAATCTGTTACGTTATGTTGATATTACAATTCACTTACCACAATTATCTTATTGGTATGTGTTCACAGTTTTTGGAAAAGTAGCACGTACACATATACCGATTATAAAAGGTTTGACACATTTAGGCCATCATGTTATTTGTTAACAATTAGTATATAATTATTCATCAAACGTAAATACTAAACAATCAAGAATTTACTGAAAATACTTAGAGTTGTGTCATCTTTTAATTTTCTGTATTTAATGTTTATAAACGTTAATGAATTACTTTCATTGCAATCGTCGAAAGAATATTTTGGTCGGCAATCATCTAGATTAAGAAAAAAATGACGATGCAATAAAATATACTTCATCTTTATTAACTTATTATCAAATATTTAGAACTAAATATCTCGAAATGTTAATTAGCATATAACTAGTCTATATAATGAACACATTTTGATAAGGTAATATGACTCATTCCTATGCCATAATTTAATTTTAAGAAAATTTTATGTAATTACAGCAATTATATAATATGGGATTCACAATAATATGTTGAATCGTAATAACGGTAACTAATTACTTTCTTTCGTGGTAAACGGTTGTGAAACCACAATCAAATGTTAAAATAAGTATAATTAATTTGTGTTCTGATTAAAATCTGCGTTATTGTTCTAAGAATAGATAGCAAATTAATTTAAGTAACGTTGTTATAATAGTAGATAACATTGTTTGTAATATAATCTATTATTTAAGTTATATGTAGGATGTAACGTAATGTAATCAGGTACGAATGTTTGGAATCGTTATAATTAATTTGCATCCTGCGAGTCTGGTATGCCTGTTGTGACTCGGATCTAAGTAAATGCATAGTTACGTTTAAATGGAATAGAAAAATCTTAAACATGAAGTTAAAATCATGTTAACTTATACATGGAAACAGCAGTATTACCAGAATTCCTCCTTACAAATTGATACCATATAAACATAATATAAAATATGATGAAATATATACAGGCGTAAAATTAGATAAGTAAACACTAAAAGCGCTTTACTTTACGGTCGATAAAATTTGTCTTACATGTAAAAAAGCAGAGACAATGGATCATTGAGCTTTTGAACATTTGAGATATAAGTAGTAGAGGAGTCTCTTTAGGGCCACAAAGAGGCCCCTCTACTACTGAAATACCTTTCACAATTGCATATTGTTTTTGATTCTCTTTGGTCAAGGGCTTTTTAAAATTTTTATTCGTTTGAGGAGGATTCTGTTTGGATCTGTAAAATCACTTTTCTAATTGGATGTCCGAGTATTCTAGAATAGCCGGTTCATCGTGTTGATATACAAACCATTGTATAAGAGCGACTTCAACTCGCATAACGAAGAGAGCGGATAATGAAGCACGTAATGAGTGTTACGGGACGTAACGCAGAATTGTAAATAAGAACCTACTTGTGTCGGCTATCAAAAGACAAACAATGCGAGATAATTAATGTGTTGGTACTGCTCTTACAATTCAGCCGGTTGACATCACAAATCAAACAGTTAAGGGCATCTCCAATCTTTGGTAATTTCAAAACCATATCAGAAAATGAACTCCTTAAAATATTCAGTGATGACAACATTTCTATGAAGGTGAAACATCAAGATTTTTGTGCACAAGCAAAGGAAAACAAACATGTTAGTCCTTCTGATCATTGTGCCTCTGTTCACACTAATATTGCAATTAATTATTCAGCAACATTATGTAAAAAAAAATTTTTGTTATGTTAAAATAAAGGTGTTGTGAATCTACGATATGCAATTTACATGTTCTTAGTTCTTAGATATTTAACAAATTTTGCTTACATTTTGTGATTGTTGAGACAGGTGTAAAATAGTTGATTAATTTCTTATTTAGTGTGGAAAAATTTTAACAATTAGTTACAGCTTAGTGTTGTTTAGTATGATTCTTGATAGTCTCCATCTAGTAAACTAGCTAAGCATAAAGTACAATTTCGTATGATAATCAGCAATGATGATAGGCCCTCGGAGTAAACATGCATAGCGGTAAAAAGTGCATAAACCTGTTGGTTTTGTATAATGGAAAAAGTAGGACATGTCTCTCAGAGTAAAATTTGCATATTAGCAACCCTAGACTCCGCTCGCATAGAATGTTATTTCAGTTTTTACCTGGCTAATATGCAATATTGCCCCGAGAGACATGTGCTATTTTGTATAATGTTTTCTGTCTAAATGTTTTGCCCACTATTTCTTGTTTTGGGCACACGCATTATTTTATTTGGGGACCATATATCGCTCATCATAAATCGGCACGGACGCGAAACTCAAAATGTCACAGTTTTATCATTTTAAAATGTTGAATGCTGCTCAACCCGGTGCTAGAGGGACGTGACGATAACTTGCACTTGCCGGTACCATCAATATGCATGCTCAATCAAACTAAGCCTGTAACATTTGGAATGTTGTCGTTCTGGACGTTGTTTAGGTATGATTATGTTTTCCTCTATTTTAATAACTTTTTCTTATTGAATTTCGTTTCTATTTTTATGAAAATAGTTATTTCTGTTTATCCCACACATTTGAGGTCTAATGAAAAAGAAACTCTTTGAAGCACCTGTGTCATATCAAACATGATTAGGATCTACATAACAGATCGTGCATTGTAATATATTAGAATCCTATAAATATAGATAATGCGTTCCAGAATAAAAAAGGAAATTCCAGATGTCCTTTTTCCGGGGGTCTACCTTTAGGCACTTTTTCAGCAACAAATTTGCATGCAGAGAGTGATTCATAGTGAGACTAGAAAGATAGGGGAATAATTCCCCTATCTTTTAAACTTCAGAAGAAACGCATTGCATCTGTCCGTTCTGCCGATAGTATTCCACTATCTTTTTATAGGGGTTTATTTTCTAAGGATAATTTTGTAAATCGTTGTTCGGAGTTATTTGATAAATATGCAAAGGAGAATATTGTTCATACTTTAAAATGAGTGTTGTTGCTGGG